>NW_005843346.1:36355-62438 GCF_000455745.1 Alligator sinensis | reverse complement strand
TGGAGATGCACGGTGCAAAGGAGTTCCCGCCATTTGTATTTAGATTCGTGCCACGTTATTGGCCGATCCAAATATAGGCACACGTGGCGGCTAGCGATTGGCTTGCTAGCCGTATAAAGAGCTTGGGTAGTTTCCGCCCAAGTTGGAGAGGGAGAGAGAGAAAGCAATTGGAGTTTGGGAGAAAGAGCGTGAAGATCTCTAAGCACTGCTGATTCCTTCGAACCCAGCTCTTCCCTTAAGAAGGCAATAGAGGGCCAATTACTGAACCGAACCCGCGGAGCCTTAACAACTCCGGGGGCCCAATTACCGAACGGCCTCTAACCTCTCCCCGTCACCGAGCGCGATCCTAGACGTATCCCTTCCTATACAAGAAACTACCAAACCTGCGGAGCTTCAATAACTCTGGGGCAAAGAACCGGACCCACGGAGCCTAGCAAACTTCGTGTGAGTCCAGCTGGAACAACTGACATAGTTGTTCAGATGACCGAACTACCTCAGAGCATAAGTTCCACGGAGCCTAGCAAACTTCGTGAGAGAGCTTGTCATAGTCCTCCAACGAGGATTTAAGCGGAGCCGTGCCTGGAAAACTGTCCTGCCTACACCACGACCATCTTTGGTGTAAGTAAACAATCTTTTAATCAACCATTACGCGCCCGTGCCTAATTCCAGATCCCTCCGGTCTCTCTCCGACCCCGCGTGCCTGGGCTGCTGGCCACAGTCCGCGTGCGCAAAAGCGGGTCCGCATACCGCTCCCGGCCCGCTCATGGCGACATGGATGGGTTCGGGAGGCGGCCCGCACACATGGGAGGGGTACAATGAGTCATATTGTTGCAACATGGGATGCCCAGGCAGAGGACACAAGATGGAGGCTTGACCTATAAAATGGAAACTTGACATGATTTTGGTTCATTTACAAACACAGGCCTAAACAATACAATATCCATATGAAACATTAAAAATCAATATGAAAATGATAATAATACAATATACAACAGTAAAAATCAATACAAACTTAATAATTATACAATATAAAATGGTGGATATCCAAAACCAAAAACTTGCTACCAAAAAACAAAACAAAACAAAACAAAAAAAAAACGTTTAAAGCTTATCCTAAGTCTGAGCTCACTTATACTTATCAATAGGGAATAGAGAGGGAGAGCAAAATCAGAAATGGTTGGGGAAAGGGGAGGGAATGCATTTTAAAATAAATAAAAAAAGAAAAACGGGGTTTTGCTACATTATCTTCCCACTTGAATGAGCTCCTTGGCTTGATTCCTCCCATGCATTTTCTCCATGCTTTATAGGATAAGTTCTAACATGTGCCAACTAGATCAGGAGAACAGAAGGCAGAACAGAGATGCACAGTTTGCCCAACTGACAGCACAGGATGGCCAAGGATGTATAAGCATGGAAAGATCTTTCACAAGATGGAATGATGGAAGAAATACAGCAGGACATTGTTTTCAGATCCCAAGTATGCAATACTGAATGGTTTGGTGGCAAAGTGAAAGGAGAACCAAGGACCTGCCCTTTTCAGTCCAAGCAGAACAATGCTACAAGGATGAATTGGAAACCAGTATAGCTGTGACAACAGATAATTCTGGCTCTAGGCATGGTGGTGGGAACGAGTGATGTTGCACGCAAAGAAGTCAGAAAAAATTACCTTTTTAGGTGTGAAAGAAGGGGTTACTTCCCCTGAACTTTGCATCCTTTGGGAAAACTGTGACTCCAGAGGTAGTGCTTGTTTATGGCTGAAAAGGGGAGTGATGTTACCTTTCTAGCAGCACAGCAATCCAGGAAGAGGCACAGCAATCCAACTTTCACTATAGACTGACCAACTGAGTCTTGAAGAAAGCAAGTGCTAGGGTTGCCTAAAGGGTCTTCATGGCTCATTGGTTTCTTGCAGCCTCATCTGTGCTGTGCTGTGCAGCTGGCTCACTGTGTGGGGTTATGGTTTCATTAGTAAACACTACACAGTGGCAGACAGGGATAATGTCAGACCTATGCTGTGCAAATGTGGAAGGAGCAGGGGCTTTTTAGCTACACCCTGCTTCATCTGATGCAATGTGACCAGGCATCCTCTGAGAGGAAATGAGAGAGCTGAGGAGCTTAGCCTTGCAGCCAGAAGAGGATCAACCCCAAAGCAACATGTCTGGGCCTGTCAGATTGCCAAATTTCTCTGAGTCTGCTGCTTCATGTGCTGAGTAAGAAAAATTCTTTAACCACTTAGCTCCACACACCAAGAGCTTCCTCTCTGACTTCCTATGTGAGGAAGGATATGAGCTACTCAGCTTATATATTTCAGGTTTCAAGATTAAGTTCACTTTAGAAAAAAATAAAATATAATGGAAACTGAAAGAAATTTAAGATCTTTAAGAAGAGGCTGGATACTTACCTGGCTGGACTCATTTGAGTCCCGTTTTTGTTTTTAGGGTGAGTTTTTTTTGGGTTGTTCTCCCGCCCTGGCTGGGGGTCGGGCTAGAAGATCTATTGGTCCCTTCCGACCCTGAAACTATGAAACTATGAAACTATGAAATTCAAATGAGAGATCCATTCAGCCTGTGCTCCCATGCTGGACTTGCTTTAATCTGGCTCATTATGGTTGTCTCGTTTACTCTGCACTATAGCTGTTGACATGTCTTGAGAGTGCATGTCCCTTCCCATCACTTTGATTGCATGCTTTGATAGAGGACTCTGCCTTGTGCCAACTGCCTGTTACCCAAGCCCCACAAGTTGCCTGTGCCCTTACCCAGCTATGTCCATTTCCATGCCTTGACCAACCACCATATATTTGCCTTCCTCTGTCTATGGTGTCACTCCTACAATGCACCACTCAAAGCAGCTGACAGTGGGCTTCCACCATACCGATCACATAAGAGTGAATTTACCTTGCATATAAAACATTTTTGGTATAAAAGGGTCATCAGATAAGAACAAATTTGCGCGTACAGAACCCACATAAAGTGAGGGAAGCCTGTATAGAAAATGTCTAAGTATCTAATTACATCATGAGCAGGCCAAGAAACCTGATGCATGGGGAATCCTTCCTCTCAGAAAATGGTTATAGATCCTAAAAAAGGAGCAATTCTTTGTTAAAAGTAAAATAATGCTACTGTATTTAATTAGGGTTAGGCTCATCAGCTTTATAACTGCTTATATGTTTACCCTGCTCTGTTCTGTTAACAGAACAGAAAATAACCTTACAAAATATGCAGTTGTCACCAGGCTAGATGGGTTTACAGGTCTAAACTTAAATGGCATTCAGAAAAGACAAGTGCAAAACACTATAGTTAGGCCAGAAAATCCCAATGCATGAATACAGCTGGTTAGGTGGCAGTACCATAGGAATGATTTAGTACTTATAGCAACCACAGACTGACTGAGTCAACAACACAGTGCAGCCCAGAATGAGATTTTCCCTTATTGCAGCAGCATTAAGACAGGGCACATGTAAGGTATGGGAAATATTAATTCCATGCTACTTGGCACTGACAGACAATATCCAGTTTGGGGCAACATGCCTTAAGAAAAAATTTACCTCGTCATGTCTTTACTGAGATCTTGTAGCAGGACGTTCCAAAAGTTGATGCCAAAAGTTAGTGTCAACATTATTTATTTCTATCAGTTTTTTAAAAAGATTGACTTTTAATATAATTGAATATTCCTGTGTTCTTTTATTATAAAGAGCATGAATATGACCACATAATTGGGATATCCATTATTTTACATTCATTTATTGATCTGTCTCCATTCAAAACAGCCACACTCTTTTCAGTATTTCTTCTCATGACACTACCTCTTGGTCACACTGTCTGGTTCAAACTCCTTTACATCTGCTTACTTGCTTATTCCTTGTTAAGACAGTGTGATCAGAATTGAATCTAGCCTCAAGGAAATACTATCATAATATCATATTGATTTACATCATGAAATTATAGTATATT
Source organism: Alligator sinensis (assembly GCF_000455745.1). NCBI lineage: Eukaryota > Metazoa > Chordata > Crocodylia > Alligatoridae > Alligator > Alligator sinensis. Next base: position 58,491 of record NW_005843346.1, on the reverse strand, counting down.
CAATATTATGTTCAATGTGCAGCCTAATATTCCATTTGGTTTTCACTGAGCTTCCCTGATGCCCAGGGGTAACTTATTCAAAAGTTCCTAAATGACTTGTAATTATAGTATCATTTTCCAAAGTGAGTTACGGACACTTTTTCAAAAAGCTAAGTGGCTAAGCTGCCAAAAGTATCATTTTCAAAGTAACATTTACCTACTGAGTGTCAATTGGCCTTAAGCTACTAAAACCCTTAGGGTCTTATTTTAAAATTATTTAGGCACCTGCCCACAACTGATCTGAGTGGGAGTTAAAAGCCTTTAAAAATCTGGCCCTAAAGCCATTTTGAAAGTATGACCCCAGATCTTTTCCCCAAGCAGCTGTGGTTAATTTAAAACCCAACAATGAAGAGCAGTATTTCTAATGACTGCTTTCAAACTGCATTTGTGAGCAATGAACATCATTGGCTCTTGTGTCACCCATTGACCAACCTTAGTTTGGTCCCGCAGAAGTTTTGGTAGCTTTAGCTCATCTTGATTAAACTAACTATTTTTGGGGTTGTTTGCAGAATTTTTGCCCCTTACTCCCCACCTGCTTTTCCAGATCACTTGTGTCACAGGTCACACCACAAGCTCTGTCCCAGGACATCCCAAAAAGAACCTTTTATTCAGTCTCCCTCTCATGAAAGACCCCTGAAAGCTAGCCCTGGTATGGCTTTTCAAGGGGCAAGCCTCTGGCTCAAGACTCTGGCTCTTCTTTGTTCTTGGTTCCCCCAGAGATCCATAGCACCAATACCTTGGAAAGCTCCTTCTTGGTCAGATCCTGAAATGTGGTGGGCATTTTCTTCTTCGCAGTGTGGGGAGGTCAGAATGCTGACATCCCAAACAGCATAGCAGAGTGCTCAGATCCAAACAATGAATCTTTATTGTGCCACCACAGTTCCCTCTGTCCTTGCTTGAACTCTATTCTGTCCTCCCTGGGACTATTTCTTACTCTCTACTCTGTCCCCACTGGGACTACTTTCTTTTCTTCTTGAAGTGTCTCTGAGCTTCATTTTTTCTCTTGAACAGTCAGCCATATTCATAAGAAAACTATTACAGAATTACAGTATTAACCAAGAAACTAACACATACGTTCTGGGGAAGAAATCCAGGAGTAGTCTCTGAGGCCTGCTGCTGGACCCAGACTGTTATCTTCCCTTGGTGTGAAAAGGGCATAGAATCACAGAAACAGAATCATTAAAAAAATAGGGTTGGAAGGGACCTCAGGAGATCATCTAATATGAAACTATTTATAGCAACTCTTTACAGCAGTCTAGAACTGCAAACTAGCACGCAATATCTCCACCCATATGGGTCTGATAGTCAACATCTTGAGGCTCCTATTCTTACGGGTTTCTCATATTAAAAACTGAACATTTTTTTCCACTTCTTATACCTGGGTGTGTCTATACATTCATTAATGTGCCGTAGTTACTGTGCATTAAGATTAGTGCTTGGATAACTAAGTACTAAATCAATGAACAGTAACTGGCACTATTGTGCAGTAGTGCCAGCACACAGCTTTTTAGTGATACTAACTGCTCAGTAGCCTAATACTACTGTGCAGTAGCATATTAACATGGTTTTGCCCTGAACACTACTGCACAGTAGAATTAGTCTACTGTGCAGTTAGCATCTCATGTAGACACACCCTCTATCTCCTAACCAGCTTTTGATCTATGATTGAACTTCTTCTCTCAACCCATGACTACAGTTTTTTAAATAGCTTTGGACCTAATCTAATCTACATAGGTTTTTATACTTTGCTTATCACCGCAGCATCTGAAGGCATTTTGAGTGTGCTTTAAGCAATGTGACTAATATTTGTCACATGTTGCTTCTCTTCTGAGGAAATTTGTTACTTTTCAAAACCTCTTTCAAAATCCCATTCAGTTATGTCTAGTCATTCTATTTTCATTTCTTGATAGCATTTTCAGAAAGAGGACTTTTTTTGGCATATGGATTCCTCCTAAATTCCTGGAATACTGACTATCTTAGATAAAGGCTGATTTGACTGATATGAAAACCTTAAAATTAAGAAGAAGGGAGATAACATGTGAATAAGGTTTATATAATAACCTAGCCAGGTTTTAGTGCACAGAAGGAGGAAAATCAGGTAAACAAGGGCATAGTAATGGCTAGAAGAATAAGAGCCAATAGCAGGCTAGTAAAAAGCATTAAGATTGATCTGTGCATTAGTCAGGTGAGTGATACAGTCAGTAAAAGATGTTCTCAATTAGCAAAGACAATGGGTGAGGTCAAAGAGGAACAAAATAAATGTCTGTGTAATAGTGCAGAGGACAACAAAATGGAGGAGGTTTAATTACCAGTTCAGGGCATGAAATGAGGTCTCACAGGAGTAATATAAACATGGCTCATAGATTCATAAATTAAAGGCTGGAAAGAACCTCGCAGATCATCAGGTCCAACCCCCCCCCATCCCCCCCCCCCCGCCCAGGCAGGAAGACATCTGGGATCAAGTGACCCCAGTGAGGTAACTGTCCAGTATCTTTTTGAAAACCTCCAGGGTAGGTAACTACACCACCTCTAGAGGGAGTTTATTCCACAGTCTGGATACCCTGACTATGAAAGAGGTTTGTTTGTTTTTCCCCCCCAGCATTAAGCCTGAAGCAGCCTTCCAGGAGTTTATATCCATTGGTCCTGGTATTCCCCAGGGGTGCCCTAGTGAATAGTTGTTCACTGAGCTCATGATGCACTCCTCTGATATAGAGGTAAGCCTCTATCAAGTCTCCTTTCAACCTTCTCTTCTTTAGGCTAAAGGGGCCCAGATCCCTCAGCCTTGCCTCGTATGGCTTGCTTTGTAAGTCCCTGATCATATGGGTGGCTCTTCTCTGGATCCTCTCAAGTTTTTCCACATCCTTATTGAAGTGCAATGCCCAAAACTGGATGCAGTACTCCAGCTGCTGTCTCATCAGTGCTGAGTACAGCAAGAGTATCACTTCCTTAGTTTTACATGAGATGCATCAGTTGATGCATGCCAGTGTGTTGTTTGCCCTGCTTGCCACTGCATTACACTCATGTTCAATCATAATTGTCAATCATTACCCCTAGGTCCCTTTCAGTCATGGTGCAGTCAGGCTTTCATCTCCGAGTCTGTTAGTATGTTGAGGGTTATTTGCCATCAGATAGAGCACATTACACTGGGGAGTGTTAAACTTCATCTGGTTCCAGTCTGCTCAACTCCCTAGCCTGTCCAGGACCACCTGTATCAGCAACCTATCTTCTGGCATGGCCACACTACCCCATAATTTGGTGTCATCCATGAACTTGGCCAGCAAACTTTTTACTTCCCAATCCAAATCATTGATAAAGATCTTGAAAAGCACTGGTTCAAGAATGCTCTCCTGAGGGACTCCACTGGCCACTTTGCTTCAGGACGACATGGATCCATTCATAAGAATTCTCTGGGTCCTACCCTGTAGCCAGTTTCCCACCCACTGAGCCATCGAGCAGCTGAGCCCACAATCTTCCAATTTTCCCAGAAGGATATCATGGCATATTAGATCAAAAGCCTTTTGAAAGTCTAGGCATATAACATCTATCTCATCTCCCATGTCCAGGTGGCAAGAGACCTGGTTGTAGAAGGAGATGAGATTGGTAAGACAAGACCTACCTGTGAAAAAGCCATGCTGCCTGTCATTCAGAATCTTATCTTCCATGAGGATATCGCACATAGATTCTTTAATGAGCTTATCCAGTATTTTCCCTGGGATGGAGGTTTGGCTGATTGGCCTATAGTTGCCCAGGTCCTCCCTCTTCCCCTTCTTGAAGATGGGAACAATGTTGGTGGGACAGAAATCAAACTAAACCACATATATTATTGGGTATGTGCTATCTGTAAAAGATAAAAATATTGATGAAGGTGGCAGAGTACTTTGCATATTAATAATGTGAAAGAAATAAGGCATAGCATAGAGAAAAAGAAAAACAGTCTCTGAGTCAAAAGCCATCTTGGGGAAAAATGTGGAGACATTCTACTGGTTTAGTGCTAGCAGTGTGCTGTAGAACATGACACCTGGATTTGGATACTAAAAGAACTCTGTAATATTTTTAGAAAGCTAAATACTGGAATTACCAGAAGTTGTGTCATCATGGGAGATTTTAACTTCCTGGACCGAGGTTATAGACAAATGCTATTAATAATGGTAGGGCCCAGATATTCTTTAATATGAGACTTGACAGTTTTTTCAACAATTATTTACTGAATCAACAAAAGTAGATGCAGTTTTAGATTTTGCTAAGCTGTAAAGAGATATTGAAAAAAACTGATTGTATAAAATAGCCATATACTCATTGTCAGTTAACTCGTTGTCAGTTAACTCGGTCTAAATTAAGTGGAAGAGTAAAGAGTAGATGGTCTGAAACTTTGGTTGTCAGTTTCAACAGAGTCAACTTTAATAAACTAAGAGAATTTGTTAGTGAAATCAGAGGGCCTTCAGGTCTTGAATGCAGAAGACTATTCAAATAAAAGTTTAGAAAACTATGCAGAATTTGGGTCCCAAGCAACTGAAAAAGCTCATAGGTGAGGGTTCTTGATCTAACTGGTTGCTTAACCACCTCAGAAGGATATTAGGGAGCCCAAAAGGAAGGGGAAAATAGATTGATTAGCAAAGAAGTCTATGGGCATGTCCAGACGAGTGTGCATATGCCTTTTGGAGTGTCTCAAATCCATTTGAAACACTGCATGCTGGACGCTGGGAACAAAAAAATGTTCCTCACACTGCATATTTGCCGCACAGGAGCAAAATTTGATAGCTGGATTACCAGGTACCAAATAATAGTCCAGGGGAAAAATGTGGGGCAGGGCAAAGTCCTGGACCATACTCTGAGGCAACCAGAGGCTCGGGTCCTCTACAGAGAATCTGGCTGGCCCTTTTCCCAGTGCAGGAACATGGTGCCTGGTCATGTAGGGCAGGCAGAAGTGCAGGCTGCAGTGACCAGAACCTGGGTTCTGTGCCAGGTAAGTAGGGGGTGGGAGGGGCTGGAAAAAGAGGGGAGAACTACTGAGGGTGTGGGGGACCATGGGAGGCAGCTCAGGAGGGGTGGGCCCCCCACCCACCCCCCAAATGGCCTCAGCCCTTCACTAACCCCCACACCTGACACCAGCTCCTGCTCACTCCCCCACCCAGCTCCAGCCCTCATCTGGCCTTCCCAGCCAGCTCCAGCCTCCTACACCACCTGCAGCTTACTGACAGCAGTGCTCGGGACCTTGTGGCACAGCCCCTCCATGCAGCACAGGGCAGTGGGGGGTAGTGCGGCTCATCCCTAGCCACCTGGTACTTGCACTGCCTCTGTCACACCATATGGGTGTGGCCCAACATCGTGTGGTGCAGGGCTGTGTGCCTTCAGGTAGCTCCGGGCTGTCACCTGGGGCTCTGCACTGCTTGTGGAGACCACCTATCATGCCAGGCCGGGTCCTGCTTGCATGGACCCCATGCTGTCAGGCTGGGCTGCTTCCACGCACACAGGACCTGACATGGCATGGGAAGTGGTCCCTGTGAGTGGTGCGGAGCCCTAAGTGACAGCCTGGAGATGCCCAAAAGCACAAGTCCCCACACCACACCATGCCAAGCCGGGCCACATTGGGGTGGTGTGGCAGAGGCAGTGCAGGTGCCACACTTTTGGAGATGAGCCACACTGCCCCCCACTGCCCCATGCTGCAAGGTGGGGACTGTGCCACAAGGCCCTAAGTGCTCCTGCCACTGCCAGTAAGCTATGGGCAGTGCGGGAGGCTGGAGCCAGGCAGCGGGGTGAGGTGAAGACTAGAGCTGAGCAGGGGAGTGAGCAGGGGGCTGGAGCCATGTGGGGGATTGAGGTGGAAGCTGGAGCCAGGTGGAGGAGCAAGCAAGGGGGATGGAGTTGGGTGGAGAAGTGAGGTGGAGGATGGAGCCATGTGGAGAAGCAAGTGGGGGACTAGTACTGTGTGGGGAAGTGAGTGGTGGGGGCTGGAGTCGGCAAACTTGGCAGGGGGCATGTGGCCCCTGTCAGGGGGCAGTCTGTGAGCTGTGCGAGGAAGCTGCACTCTGGGCGGGGCAATTGACCCACCCATCCTGAGCAGCCCCCCCATACCCCTCCATACCCACAGTTCCCTCACAAACCCCACACACCCAAGCCACCCCCACAAACCCGCCATCCACAGGCATGGCCCTGTGGGTCAGGAGTGAGGGGACTGGGGCATAGTGCAAGAGGTCTCCAATATGGGTGACACCAACCAGGATCAACCTCTGTCAAAACTGGGGTGCCTCTGCCATTGGCACCTCCAGCTAGGGGTTCCAAAGGAGGGGCTCAACGAGCAGGTTGGCACCCTGGGTGACTCTTGCAGGGGACCTGGTGGCAGAGGGCAGCCTCTCCAGGAGGCTTCAGGAGGTCCCAAACCAGGTACAATGGGCAGTGAGGAGGCTCCAGGAGGCATCTTGTTGCGAGGCATCAGGCGGAGGGTGGCCAAAAACTCAGCCAGAGTGAGAGGAGCTTCCAGCTGACCTGCGGGAGTCCCTCCCACAGGGTCCAACAGGCTTTGGCATCAGTCGGTTCCAGGGAGAAGAGCTCTTCATAGAAGCCCTGCATGCACTAGCACATCTCACCTAGATCCATAAGGGGGTTGCCGTCACCCGCCAGAATACAGGTGGGTATTATGTACCCCCACTTCTTGGCCCCTTGTCTCCTCTTCAGGGCATAGAAGAAGTGGGAGCCACGGTCCATTTCCCAAAGGAGCTGGACGCGTGAGCAGACAAATGCACCACGGGCACACTGGTCATCCAGAGCATGAAGCTCTTCCCGCCTCTCCTGACAATCTCCACAGAGGGATGGGTTGGTTGGGTCAGTGGCCAAGTGCCTCTCCATCTCTAGCACTTCCTACTTGAGATGCTCCCAGACCGCCTCCCTCTGCCAAGTGTGCCCCCATGCATAGCTGCAGCAAAAATACCAGATGCACACCTTTCCCACATCACACAATCTCCCAGTGTGGCCTGGACCCAGATCAGGTGGTGATCACTGAAAGGGGTAAGCCGGATGCCAAAGAAGTGGGCCTGGGCAAAGTGTGGCAAAGAGATATAAATCCGGTCCAACCAGGAGTGGCATGTCTGCTCCTCCCCCACCCTCACATAGGTGAAGGCAGGGGGGCTGGTAGGGTGACAGGCATGCCAGATGTCCACCAGCAAGAAGTCTGTCAGGATCTCCCTGAGGACACTCACGGTGGCCCAGTTCTGCTCCCTGCTTGACTGGTCTTGCATGTCTAGGGTGACATTAAAGTCCTCACCAAGGACCAGGCCCTCGCAAGAGTTGAGGGTGCTGATGTATGTGGCTGCCTGGTGGAAAAAAAAAAATCTGCCAATTCTGGGTCTCTCACAGGGGTGTACAAGTTCAGAAGGTTCAGGACTACCCCTGCACCTGGACCCAGAGGTGCAGCAGGCAGCCTGGAACCACCTCATCATCCTGGAGAACCTCTGGCTGCAGGCCTAGGGAGAACAGGGTGGCCACCCCGCAAGAGGTGGCTGAGGTGACTAAAAAAAGACTCTGCCCCCCAACTCCAGCCCACAATTTGGTTTGTCAGCTGGAGTCATCAGGGTCTCCTGCAAGAGTACCACAAGGTACCCTCCCTTCTGAAGGAAGGAGAGTACCCAGCATCTCTGGAGGCCCTTCCTGCAGCTGTGGACATTGAGGGTCACAATCTTAAACAACCTCATGGCTGGGGGGGGGTGCAGTAGGTGGTTCATGAGGGGCCTCATGCATCTCAACGCCCGGTGTGGGGCCCACCAGCTCATGTAGCACCTTCCCATAGATATAGAGAGCATCTATGAAACTGCTGGCCTGCTTATAGTTCTGGACATTGCAGGTTCTGGGCCCCTTGCCTTCCCCCACCAGCACCCTTGCAGTGGCAAGGATGCTTTCAAAATCTCCCCAGTGGTCCAAGGTGAGCTGTACCTTGCTGGCAGACCGGCAGGTGTAGTCATGGTCAAGAAATGCAAGTAGCTCACCCCTGGGGACTGCCAGGATTGAGAGATCTGCAGGCTCCATGAAGCCTTCTGGTTCTCAGACATCCTTCTCCTGGTCCTGGGGCTCAGCAAGCTCCTTAGGCACCATCCAAACCCCCCAGTCTGCTAAGACCCCGGACTCTGGTTGAGATTGGGAGAGCTCTGCAGCCCCTTGGTCCCCAACAAGATTGGCCTGTTGATTAGGGGACCCCACCATGGCCCTCTCTGGTACAGGACAATGGACCAGGTTGGAGGTGAAGTTTTTTTTGGGAGGGGGAGGGAAGAGACCCATCAGGCACCAGGGTGGCTTCAGCGTCTGCCTTGCGGTCCTGGGAAAGAATACCTCCTCCCTCAGGACCCACTGTGGTGAGCCCCCTGGGAAAGAATACTCCTCAGATAGTTAGAAGGAGGAGGATCCACTGCTGGGCCTTCCTCTGGGTGGGCCTCAGAGCCCATGGTCTCAGGTGGTAGGCTCTGATCAGCAGAATGAGGGGCTTTCTCCATGGGCTCCTGTTCAGGACTGTCTAGCAGCCCTGAAACTTCCTCCACACGGATCACCCTTGATCTTTCCCGGGGATGGGGTGTCAGGCACAGCTGGGGAGGCCCCTGGAGGCTAGTCCGCTCCTCCTCCACCCGCCATGTGGTGGTCTTGGGAATTACCAGTCCTCCATGACAGAGGGCTCCAGCTGCACCCAGGCCTTCCTTTTGCCTTTGTGCCCAGAGGTGACCTGCACCCACTCATCCATGGGGTGGTCTTCAGATGGACAGGTAGGAGAAGGTGAGGATTGGGAGGGCAAGGCAGCTATGACAGGGGAATGGCTAGTGACTGGGGTCCCTGCTCCCTCTCTCCCCTTGGTTGCTCCTGCCCTCCCCATGACTCTTCCAAACTTGGTTGGGGGGCGGGGTCCCTTGAGCTTATGGGGGGACTTAGTTGTGGATGGAGTTCCAGGGGGGCCTGAGGGAGGAGGGGTGCTGGTGGTAGGTGCACCCTTCTTGCCAGTGGGACCTGCAGATGCCCTCCCTGCCTGGCCCACGGGGCACTCATGATGCAAGTGCTACGGGGCATGGCATTGGAAGCACTACAGGTCCCCCAGTGTATAGAAAATCCTCACCAGGGCCCTCTGAAAAAGAATTGCCAGGCACCCCTCAGCCTCCAGCCATGCTTCCGCCACCAGATGAATCATAAGCTGGCAATAGAAACAGTGCACGTGGTGCAGGCCAGGATCTCGTCACCCCAGTGAGAGGGCCATCACCATGGAGATAACTCTCCCCAGGGTTTGGAGCTCACGGCCCAACTGGGGATATAGGGAGGGACAGAGGTGAGGAGCACCATGGTCCCCAGCTCTTCTAGAGGCTTGAGGGGGATGTACTCGCCCTGCACCACAGGCCCCCTCTCCATTGCCTTTTGTGAGGCAGACTCCGAGGCAAGGAAAAAAGACCCACTTGCCATGAAAGCAGAGGCCACCAATCTTGGGGGCCCCCACTACCCAAGCCAGGGCCTGCACCCAGTTCTCAAAGTCAGGTTCTCCCATGTGGGCTGTTGGCACTTCACCCTGTGCCTGTGGGTGACTGCCATAAAGGGGACCCCACCACCTGAGCCGGAAGGGTCAGCAGTGGAGGGTCCAAGTCCCTTGGCTTTGCATCTCCCCACAGCTGCCTGTGCATAGCTGCAGCTCCCTGCGGGGAGGGGGTCACAATGTTGGTGAGGCCAGGGCTAGGGCTGGGTACTGGCTGAGTAGGTATGCTGGCTGGTGTAGTGCACCTGTTCCTCTCAGGTGCTGGTGGTCTAGGTTTGGGGGCAGGGCCCTTGATCTTCCCACCCCCAGCTGTGGAGGAGGCTGAAGAGGAGCCCTTCCCACTGCCCTTCCCCTTGGTCCCCGATGATGGGAGAGGGGGCTTGGGAACCCCTCCAGAAGGGGCCTGGCCAGGGGTGACCCCCTGGACCTGTTGGCTCCCTGCCAGAGTCCCACCTGCTCCTGCAGCAGAGGTTGCAGGCTTCTCCACCCCCAGAGGAGGTTGGTCAGATTCTGCCTGCAGGGTGGAGGCTGCAGGGGCATATATCCCTTTGGGGGCTTGGCTGGGATCTGCCCCCATAGTGGGGGATGCAGGAAGCTCTGTGGGGGCATCTGCCTCCCCCAGAAGGTTCCTGTCCCACCATTGTTTCACATGAGGGCAGGGAAGACGATAAAGAAAAACAAAATATCCCGTGGGGCTGGTGAATCTAGTAGGGCCAGGCTGGGGTTGTGGGGGAGAAGCAGGGTAGGGAGGAAGGGGGCTGAAGCTTACTGAGCCACAGCCCTACAGGAAAAAAAACCAGAAGAGCTATGCTTTGAGAATGTGGGGGAGGGGGGAAAGCACACACACACACACACACACACACACACATATATATATATACAAAGGCTGGGGAAACGTGAGCTGGCTTACTCAGCCAAACAACAGACACCAGGGCAGGGTGAGTGGACCACAGGGCTTATCACACAAGGGCAAGAACACACAGGGAAGATTGCTGAGGCTGGTGTAAAAGATGGCTGGAGTGGTGGAGGGGCTTTGTTTGTTGAAGATCTGTCCAGGAACCCCTTAGACCTCCAGCCAGATGCTCAGCAACAGAGCAGTAGGCAGGAAGAGAAATCAGAATCAGATGCAGTGAGGTAGCTGTGGGGGAGGGCAGGAGCAGTCAGTTAATTAGGGATTGATCCAGTGCAGGTGTGGTGTCAGGTGGCAAAAGGTGGTGCAGCAGGGAATGTGCCTCTCTTCTGAGAGGGGGCAGCAGCAGAAATAATGGCAACAGCCAACAGTGATGGTAGGAGCCATTCAGCTCAGGCACTTAGGGTGTGCTTTTGTTGAAAGTGGAGGTGAAGGCTGGGGTTGGCCTGCCAAGGCAGCTGTGGCAGGCAAGGCACCTTTAGGCTCCAGTAGTGATATTGAGGCAGTGGCCCACAGGCAGCACAGGTTCCCTCCCCAGGCAGTCCCCCAACCGTGGCTTGGCAGCAGGCCAGGCAGCAGGCTGGAACAGGGGTGCAGGTGCAATGGAGTGGACCCCTCCCTGAGAGGGTACAGCAGTGTGTAGCACCGGACCCCTCCCCCCAATGGGGAGGGGGGGGGCGGGCAGCAACAGCAGCAGCTGCCCAAGGCAGGAAGAGGTGCAGCCAACTTACTCCAAATGCTCTGAGACCAAGCCAGCAGCTAACAGTAGCCAGAGGCAGGAAAGGGCCTGGTATCTTCTCCCCAGAAGTTCCTGAGACCAAACTTGTAGCAGCCTGGGACAACTTCCTCTCAGAGGCTCCTCCCCCAGAAGCTCATGAGGGTGACAACTTCCTCTCAGAGGCTCCTCCCCCAGAGGATCATGAGGGGAAGTAGCCCTGAGTTACTTGCCAGGGCAGCTTTTTATACTGCTGGGTGGCCCTGGGCTCTAGCTCCAATCTGGCTGCAGATCTGGGAGGAGTCAGTCAGGGTTATTTTGCCCCAGCTAGCACAATATGCCCCACAGCAAAGTGCATGTCTGGACATGTGTGCTGAGGCAAAAAGACCCGGCTCAAATTTGAGCTGCTTCTTTTTGAGTGGTTGCAAGTGCACGTGTCTGCATGTGTGGACACGCCCTATATGTCTATGAGGAAGTGTAGGGATAAAGTAAGCCTTGCCAAAAGTCACAATGAGTTAGACCTTGTAAAAGGTATTAAAACAAACAAACAAACAAAAAAAAACAAAGTTCTTCAGTAATATAAATACAAAGAAAAAAAAAGGAATGGAGTGAAACTGCTATGCCATGAGAATGGAATAGAAATTAAAGGTAATCTAGATATGGCCCAAAACCAAGTTCTTGGCTTCAGATTTCAGTTAAGACAGTGATATAAGTCAGACAGCAAAAGCAGATGGCTAATAGGAAGAAGTACCTGGAAATGAAATTAACATAGCCACAGTAGAAGCAAAAGTCCAGGATTCTGATGTAACACAGTCAGGGAGGCTGCAGAATCTTCATCCCAGGATTTTAAAAAATGGGCACATTAAATGACAAGACTGGGACAAAGATTTTAAACAAATCCATCAGTCCAGAATTAGTATCCAATGATCATAGAATGGTAAATATAGTGGCAGTATTTAATAAGGAAGAAAAAAAAGTGATCTAGGCAGCTTCAAGCCAGTTAGTCTGACTTCCAGAGTATGAGACTGTTTAGAATTGATGTTGAAGGAAAGAATAGTGAAGGACAGAGCAGTAAATGGAAATAGATTAAAATGCCACGTGGGTTTGTCAAAGGTGCATCATGGATGACTAACCTGGTACCTTGCTTTGATATAACACCTCTTTTCTAGACAGAAGAGCCATATTTATTCGAATCTGAGTCAAAGCTTTTTCCAACATGGGGGAAAAACACCCCTTGTTTTGGATGTGAGTATAAGGTGGAAGGACACATGGGGAGGAGCAGGCAGCTGCTCCAGTTTTGACTCTGGCACTGAGCCTGGGAAGGGGCTGGAGTTGGAGCTGCATCAAGTGCCTTTGTCCCCTTCCACCTTTGTCCCTTCTGCCTCCCCCCACCACTGCTTATCATCACTCACAGCTCCACCCCCAGCCCAGCCATGAGTGGAAGCAGTAGTGAAAGCAGTTCCTGTCTTGGACTTGCAGAGGCTGCAGGGGGAGAGGAGAAGGGGGAACACAATGCTGCAGGCAGCAGGGCTCAGGCGTGGAGGGACAGGCATTAGGGCTGTGCGAAAAACACCATTCCATTTTGACATCCGTTTTTTACATTTCAGTGGGACAGTGTTTCATTTTGAGTTTCATTTTGTTTTGAAACCACTGTTCTGTTTTGCTTTGCCAAAACTGTTTCACTGTTTCGACACTGTTTCAATGTTTTGCCCATAGGCTATAATGGAAAAGCACAAAATTGCCTATAACTTTGTCATTTCTTGCCTGATTTGGATGATACTTGCAGGGATGGTAGCCCCTTATGAGGCCATGAAGTCTGCCAAGCTTCAAGGAGATAGGTGCAGGGGTTTCTGGTAAACTGTACCTCACACTGCTGACAAGCAAAACTAATGTCACATGTGTGTGTTAAAGTCACAGCAGGGTGAAAACTGCAGGCATGCTAGCCCCTGCTGAGGCCATGGAGCCTGCCACCTTTCAAGATAAGTGCAGGGGTTTCTGTGAAACTGGACCCTGGGCTGCTGACAAGCAAAACTTGTGACATGGGTGACACCATGTGTGTGTTAAGGCACATCCTCACTGTGTGACTGTATGTGTGTGTTAAGGTGCATCCTCACTGTGTGACTGTGTGCGTATGTTAAGGTGTGCTCTCACTGTGTGACTGTGTGTGTTAAGGTGCTCCCTTACTGGCACTGGGGCCTCTACATGACACATTAGGGTGTCCCAGTGACGACTCCTCCATCTCCAACAGCCTTATTTCAGTCCACCACTTTAAAAATTACACCAGGTAATAACTTAGTAAGCAGCACAGTAGCACCAGCAGCATCTCAGGCAGCCAAACTGTCACAGACTAGAGCCTTTCTTTCCTTTCCTGCAGTATCTTCTTCTCCAGCAGCTGCCAGAGAAGTCTCCCTGCCAGCCGCAGCCCTGGGGCTTAGATGTGCCCAAGGCCCTGTGTCCTTCCGGTCAGGCTCTAGGGGTTTTGGTCTAAGGACATGGCACTGGCAGACAAGGTCTTTTCCTTTGGGTCAATCTAATCTGGTATGTTTTAGCAGAACATCTGAATAATTAGTTACAGAAATATATCTTAGCAAGCTTTCGGGTTGAAAAACTCTTTGTCAGGCTGAGGAAGCACCTGCAGTTGGTCTGTGTGCGTGCTGTTCCTGGATGGAAGGAATAGTAAAGAAGCCAGAGGCTGGCCTGTGATGCAGGCAAGAAAGCCAGCCAGTGAAAATGGAAATGGAGACACCAGGGGGCGAGGGACAGGTTGGGGTGGAGAGGATGGGGGATGTAGCAGGTAAAAAGTACAGAGGTACCTGGGGAGTCAGATGTTCGGCAGGTTGTAGTGTGTCACAAATCCAATGTCTATATTGAGTCCATAAGTTTCTCTATATAGGAGGCTGATGAAGTGAAGTTCATAGGCCCAGCTCTGAAAAATGGTTTGTAAATTCAAATAAGCACTGAACCTTGCTAACGTAACCTCATCACCAGAACTGAAGCCAATGTCCTACAGATCAAAACACAAAGCCTGACAACAATCTCCAGTACCCCACAAACTGTACACCAAAATCTATCAAAGACTATCTGTGGGGGCACATTTCTCACAAAAAAAAAAACACTCTGTCTCCAGTCTCTCAGGCCTGATACTGAAAAGGAATTTACAAAGCACTTCTCACAGCTGGGCCTATGAACTTCACTTCATCAGCCTCCCAGGTGATAGGTATAGATTTAATAGATTTAATAAATTTCTAGGGTCAGAAGGGACCTGGCAGATCACCTGATCCAACCCCCTGCTCCAGGCAGGAAAGAGCACTGGGGTTAAGTAACCCCAGCCAGATGCCTATCCAATCTCTTCTTGAACACCTCCAAGGTAGGGGAAAGCACCACCTCCTTTGGTAGCCTATTTCATATTTTGGCAAACCTCACCATAAAGAATTTCTTCCTTATGTCCAATCTAAATCTATTCTCCTTCAGTTTGTGGCCATTATTTCTGGTAACCCCAAGGGGTGCCCTGGTAAAAAGAGTGCCCCCTATTCCCTGCTGGTTCCCCCTGATGAGTTTGTAGACAGCCACAAGATCACATCTCAGCCTTCTCTTGCGGAGGCAGAAGAGATTCAGGTTCCTCAGTCTGTCTTCATAGGGTCTTACCTGCTGGCCCTCAACCATATGAGTAACCCTCCTCTGGACCCTCTCAAGGTTATCCACATCCCTCTTGAAGTGTGGCACCCAAAACTGGATGCAGTACTCCATCTGCAGCCTAACCAATGCTGCATAAAGGGGAATTATCACTTCCCTAGACCTGCTTGTGGTGCACCTGCTGATGCAAGAAAGAGTGCGGTTTTAGCCTTGCTTATTACCTCATCACACTGGCTGCACATGTTCATTTTTGCATCAACCAAGACCCCAAGATCCCTTTCTCCTGCTGTGGTATTCAGAATGGTACCCCCTGCCTCCCAGTCTACAGGTATGTTGAAGATTCTTTCTCCCCTGGTGCAGCACCTTGCATTTATTCTTGTTAAATTGCATCCTATTCTGATCCGCCCACTTCCCCAGTCTGTCCAAATCTGCCTGAATTCACTCCCTGCCCTCTTGTGTGTTAACTGTACTCCATAGTTTAGTGCCGTCTGTGAATTTGGACAAGGTGCTTTCAACACCTTCATCCAAATCACTGATGAAGATATTAAACAGCACTGGTCCAAGAACAGAGCCTTGGGGGACACTACTGCCCACATCCCTCCAGGGAGAAACCACCCTATCCACCACCAGTCTCTGGGAGCGTCCCATGAGCCAGCTTTTCACCCACCTTACTGTGAAAAAATCCACATCACACCTACTCAGTTTGCTGGTAAGAATTGGATGCAACACTGTGTCAAGGGCCTTTTTCAAATCCAGGTAAATGATATCTACTTCCACTCCTGCATCTAAGCACTTTGTGACCAGATTAGTCAGACAGGATCTGCCTGGTATAAACCCATGCTGGTTGCCCCTTATCATAGTGTCACTCACTGGCCACCTGCAAATGTGATTTTTTTTTAATGATTTTTTCTAAGGTCTTGCCGAGAATAGAGGTGAGGCTAACTGTCTTATAATTACCCACATCCTCCTTCCCCCCCTTCTTGAAAATAGGGACCATGTTGGTCCTTATAGAAACTCATGGACTCAATACAGATAGTGGAATTCTGAAAACACTACAACCTGCTGGACATCTGACTCCCCAGGTACCTCTCCACTTTTACCTGCACTGCTACATCCCCCTTTCCCCCCACTCCAACCTGTCCCTTACTCCTGATGCCTCCATTTCCATTTTCACTGGCTGGCTTTCTTTCCTGCATTGCATGCCAGCCTCTGGCTTCTTTACTATTCCTTCCATCCAGGAAGAGCACACATACAGATGTTCAAAGCTCAAGCTGGGCTTTCCTACAGGGAAATAGAAAGTAAGGAGAGGGAGGGGGAAGAGGAGGTAAGAGGGGGGAAGGACTGCTCTCATATTGACTCTGTAGTTGGCCAGTGACTGTGATCCTTCCCTGAGGTCCCTTCCAATCCCAGTGCTCTGAGGGAGGGATGGAAAAACAGCATAAAAGGCAGCATTGTTTGAATTGGCCTGCTTTCTGCCTTGGGGTCTGATAGTTACTGTTCTATCTTCCAGCAGCTCAGGAGTGTTAGACAATGAAGGCTACTACTAGGATTAATCTGAAGGATTTCCTACTTGCTAGCCTTGCCTAGCAAAAGGGATTCCAGAATACCTTTTTCTTTCTTCTAGATGCTTTTATTTTATTAATATATTCATTGATTTATACTTTTCAATTTTATAATTATATTCAATATTACACTATAGAATTTAATTTATATAGAAAAGGAGATACATTTATACCTTGTGGCATACACTACACACCTTACAGAATTTATATAGGAATGCAGATACATTTATATATTTGTATAAAAGAAAGACACTATGAAACACACCATGAAGCATGGTGGAAAGGCAAGCTTTCAGGGAGGGGTGGAAGAGGGGGTAGAGGGAGAGGTGTAAGTTTCCCCTCTGCCCAAACTGAAATGCAGCCTCTTTCCCACAACTAGCAGGGATGAGGCTTCCACAAGCAGCAAGGAGAGGGGAGCAGTGCCAGTGCCACTGCCTACGCCTGAGACTGTACCCCCTCCAAAAGCACCAGCCATACCCCCCCGCCTCCATGACAACAAGTAGCAGCACCAGCACCAGCATGACAGTCTTCTCCACCCCCATTTCACGTCCTATGCTGAGCCTTGCAGTGCTAGAGGAAGAGCTGGATCTGGATCTGAGTGCCATAGCAAGGGAAATTCTGGGGAAGGAGGGGGAATCAGCTGAGTTTGTGCTCCACACCCTTCAAGTCTCCCCTAGAGACAGGTCTCCTTCCCCAGAAGGCACTTCAGAGGAGGTTGAGGTAGAGGCTGCAGAGGCAAGAGGTTCAGCTGGGTCCACTCCTCCTGTTGCTGTGCCACTGCCTGCTGAGGAGGGAGAAAGTGCAGCATCCACACATGCACCCACACCCCAGAAGTGAGTGGGTAGTGTGGTCTGGGATCATTTTGAGCTGGCAGGTGATCATGCTTTGTTGCCAGAGCAGCCCTGATGCTAAGTCTAAGGATTCTAATGTCATCATTTGGAACTTCCATGCTTTTTCAGTCAATTCCTCATTTTTTCTGGAATCTCCCTGTCAGAAGTTACTGTCATTATGCAATCGTTTGGCACAATGATTCCCCTTAGGGTCTTGAATTTAATTATGTTTCAGTAAGGATTACGTAATGCATTCTCCAAGCTTCCTT
Organism: Alligator sinensis; assembly: GCF_000455745.1. Classification (NCBI taxonomy): domain Eukaryota; kingdom Metazoa; phylum Chordata; order Crocodylia; family Alligatoridae; genus Alligator; species Alligator sinensis. The sequence continues at coordinate 41,043 of NW_005843346.1, read as the reverse complement.
CCTAAAGCTTACACAGCATCAAGGTTTTCCCCTCACTATGCACTTTGCTCTGGCTAGCTGCCCAGCCCATCTCCTTGGACAGGGTCCCTATTGTTGTCATCTTTACTGGTCCTTGCTACTCCTTACATTAAATGTGAGGGAATTGGACCCTTCTGGCATATCAATTTTCAGCCCTCCCTATCCAAGTTCTAATCTGGAGGCTGGTCTCACAAACCTGCACATGTATTTACAACTCTATATTTGTGTCTATGGACAGCACAATCTTCCTACTCATATTCAGAAATGTTCTCTCATTAGAGTCCATAGGTTTAATGTGCAGGCTACTTCACCACCAGAATGACCTAAACTGTCCTAAGGACTGTATTCATCATCCCCACAGCTGTGCCTTTTTCTGCCCAACAGTTCATGTCCTCATTTTCAGGAGCAGGGATTTCCAAATATGCTCACAGAACAAATTTGGGCAGATCAGCTCTGACTTTCCCCCAAATTCAGAATGAATGAGGCTGAGATTTTCCAGGTTATTAACCAATCTTCCCCATGGGCTCAGAGGATGGTCATAAAACAAGCCTTGAGACCATTTTTAAACACCTCCCATCTGGAAAACATCAGACTTTGCATGAAGCCCTGAGAAGCCAAAGGTGGGGTTGAGGGGATCCTAAGAAGGAAATACTTGAAAATGGTTAGTGGACAAAACAGTTTAGCATCCAGATCTTCCAGTCTGGAACCTCCCATAAAGCACCTCAGGTCATTCATTACCTTTTGAAGACTAGCATGTACTGGAAATAGTTATGTCTCCTTTGATCTTGGCTGGTCACATCTATTCCAGCAGAAATCTCCCTCTAACCCATTCACATTCTTCACTTGGTATCAGGAGTGAGGGCATCATTCAGGCTAAATTGTTCCCATCTGGCCCTGGTTACCTGACTGGGTCTCACTCTCAGTGGCTTAACCACTCCCAGCTAGCTTAAGTTGCCTGCATGTGCCTGGCTACAGGAACCAGGATGTGGACTAGTATTGCCTAGTAGTTAGATGACCTATGTATACAGCATCAAAAACTTATGTTCAACCTGCATGACCACTCAGTTTACCCTATAAAAGGCATCACTTAAGGGCGGAAAATTCATGTTGAGATGTAACAATTGGCTTAAACTCATCTGCAACTTTTGCCAAAGGCCAACACCTCCATACCCAGTTTAGTACTTAGGCTAACACTGGATCCTTAGCAGTCAAATGATTAGGGACCTACCAAAATCACAGCAGAAGTGCAGTATTCAGCATCTCCTTTAATCTTGCTGATTTAACCAGCCCATCCCCCCACCTCCCCAGTTGGCAGAGGAGGCCTGGTGGCCCTTCTGCTTGCTGCTGATCAGCCAGGAGGCAAAAAAGCAGTTTTAAATATGTTGGAGTTTTTGTCTTCCACTGCTGGTTGGCCAAGAGGCCCTGGCGGCCCTGTCGTTTGCTGCTTATTGTCTCAGAGGCAAAAACCATGGCATGTTTTTTGCTTCCCACCCTGTCACCAGCAAGCAGTGGAGGCACCAAGGCTCCTCTCTCAATTGGGGCAGCGTGGGTGGGGGATGATGAAATGAGTGATTAAAGGAGGCACTGCACAGTGCACTTTATTTGTGAGGTGGAGCACCTTGCATTTCTCCAAACTTCTGAATCTGCTTCTGATCCTCTTCTCTAGGCAGATGACATTAATTGTATGTAGGGACCTACCAAAACCACAGCTAAACACCTGTATCACACCTATAGGCTTAGTAATGCTACACTTGGTAGCACCATGACTGAAAGAGACTTGGGAGTCATGATTGATCATAAGATGAATATGAGCCACCAGTGCGATACCACAACTGGCAAAGTGAACAAAACTCTGGCTTGCATCTACCAATGCATCTCGAGCAAGACCCAGAATGTCATCCTCCCGCTATACTCAGCCTTGGTGAGACCTCAGCTGGAGTACTGCATCCAATTCTGGGCTCCACAATTTAGGAAGGATGTGGAGAAGCTTGAAAGAGTCCAGAGGAGAGCCATGCACATGATCAGAGGCCATGGGAACAGGACTTATGAAGAGAGGCTGCAAGCTATGGGACTCTTCAGCCTGGAGCAGCTCATGCTTGGGGTGACTTAGTGGCAGCCTATACGTAGGGCTGTGTAAAATGGGCTGTATTTGATTCGGATTCAGATTGAGCCCGAATCGGGGACAGTGATTTGATCCGTTGATTTGGATCACTGTTCCTGATTTGATTCAACTGAATCTGAATATTTGATGCTGACTCAGCGAATCAGTGATTTGGACACAGGCAGAGCTTTAAAAGTTTTTTCTACATACCTAAGGTAGCAGCACAGCTTGTAATTGCTGCAGTACTGGGGCACATGGAGCATCCCACAGCAGTGCAGGAGGTTCTCCAGAGTGCTTGGCAGCAAACCCAGAAGTGGACCGGAAGTACTTCTGTTTCACTTCCGGCTCTGCCATGGAGCGCATGGGGGCACCCCCCCGTGTCCCCCCCCCCCATGCCTTCCCCGTGCTCTCCCTGGCTTGGCAACTGGTGCTTCCTGGGTCTGGGGGGGCACCCAGGGTCCTCCCAAGGCCGATCACTGAGCCGGGGTGTTGGAGGGCGTGGGGGGAGGGGAGGCTATGCACTCCCCAGTGGACCTGGAAGTGGACCAGAAGTACTTCTGGTCCACTTCCGTGTTCACCACCAAGCATGTGGAGTTCCCCACCATGGTCCTGTGGGACCCTCCATCCACCCCAGCATCACAGTGTTCACAAGCCATGCTGGTACCTCGAGGTATGTAGAAAAAGCTTTTAAAGCTGTGTCTATGTCTGAATCACTGATTCTCTGAATCAGCATTGAATCTTCAGATTTGGATTTAGCTGAATCAAATCAGGGACAGTAATCTGAAATGACAAATCAAATCACTGTCCCTGATTTGGGCCTAATCCAAATCTGAATCAAATAGGGACTGCTTCGCACACCCCTGCTGAGTAACTTGGGAGGAAGTGATCACAATATGCTAGAATTCCAGGTCCTGAGGCAGGGAAAGCATAAGGACAGCAAAATTAGGATAATAGATTTGAAAAAGACAGATTTCATCTGACTCAAAGATGGTGTAATGGGAAGATAGGTGGCATGGTGTAATTGGAGGATAGATTGATGGATAAAGGCACCCAGGAGGGCTGGGAACTTCCAAGGAGCACAGAGTTGGAAACCCAACAAGAAACTCTCCTGACCTGATGGAAGCACAAGAAGAATGGCAAGAGACCAATGAGTCTGCAGAAGGAGCTTCTAAAATACCTCAAAGGCAAAAGGAGAGTGTACATGGAATGGAAGTGTACCAGGAAATAGCAAGAACCTGCAGGGACAAAATCAGGAAAGCAAAGATTAAGAATGAGTTGCACCTGGTATAGGAGGTTACGGATAACAAGAGGTTCTATAAGTATGTTGGCTTGACAAGAAGAACCAAGGAAACTGTGGGCCCTCTGTTAACAAGCCAGAGGGAATTCCAAGCCAAAGATGCAAAGAAGGTGGAGCTATGCAACACAAATAATTAGGCTGCAGTCAAGACACCAAACAGGGATTATCTTGATAAGGAAGGAGGCAAGATAAGGGAGGAGATAACAAAAGAGACAGTAAGATAGCTTTTACTGTGCCTAAATGAATTCAGGTCAGCAGGACTGAGTGAATTTCATCTCAGGGTCCTGAAGGAACTGGCAGAGGAGATCTTAGAGCCCTTGGCAATGATCTTCATGAAGCTGTGAGAGACAGGACAGATACTAGAGGACTGGGAAAGGGCCAGTGTAGTGCCCCTCTAAAAAAGGTAAGACAGAAGACCCTGGGAGCCATACACCAATTAGTATCACCTCAAAACCTGGGAAGGTACTGGAGCATGTCCTAAGGAAAGCCATTAGCAGGCATCTGGAGATGGAAGTGTTGATTGCAACCAGCCAGCATGGATGTATGAAAAACAAATTATGAATGAAGGAGATCAGATTTGTTTGACACAAAGTAACTACTTGGGTGGATGAAGAGAATGCTGTTGATATAGTGTATCTGGACTTTAGCAAGGCTTTTGACAAGGTCTCACCTTATCTTTTCATAAACAAATTGAAGAACTGTGGGTTAAATTCAACTACAACAAGGTGGATAGATAACTGGCTCAATAGTCACAAGTAATAGCCGGGTCCATGTCAGAATGTCAGGAGGTTTCAAGTGAAGTTCCACAGGTATCTATGCTGGGGCTGGTGCTGTTCAACATTTTATTAACATTTTGGATGATGGAATAGAAAGTTTCTTGAGCAAGTTTGTGGATGACATAAAACTGGGAAGGATTGCAAACACGCTCAGTTCAGAAAGATCTCAACAGATTGCAAAGCTGAGGTAGAGCTAACAGAATGAAGCTCAGTATAGACAAATGTAAAGAGCTATACCTTGGGAAAATAATCAACCTCATCTAGAGTAGTGTGTGCAGTTCTGGGCTCCACATTTTAAAAAGGACATGGAAAGTTAGAGAGGGTCCAGAGGAGGGCAACAAAGATGATAAAAGTCTTGGAAAGCAAGCCACATGGGGAGAAGCTGAAGGAGCTAGGCATATTCAGCTTGTGGAAAAGGTGCTTAAGACGGGACATGATAGCAGCCTTTAAATACTTGAACGAGTGCCATGAAGAAGGAGGAAAGCACCCCTTCTCT
>NW_005843346.1:30190-36324 GCF_000455745.1 Alligator sinensis | reverse complement strand
CTGAGGCGAAGACACAGACCAATGGCTGGAAATTTCAGCAAAGTAAGTTTATGTTGGATATCTGTGGGGAGGGGGGGGACAAACAAACAAACAAACAAAAAAAACACATTACTGTTAGAATAGTGAAGCAGTGGAATGGACTGCCTAGGGAAGCTAAGGACTCTCCATCACTGGAGGTATTCAAGAGGTTGGACAGCCACTGGTCAGAGACGATCTAGGCATAGCTATTCCTATGTTCTACCATGAGTATTTCCCATGCTTCTGGGCTTTGCTGGTTGCCCCCTCCCTCCCTTTTCTGCTATATGTGTCAGGGTATTTTTAAGCCTTCCCAGAGGCATTGGGTGTTGGCTACAGTCAAGACTAGGGACTTTGATGGGGTATACCAGTACTCCTGCTGGAACCAAATATTTGGGCTCAGGAACAAATTTTACCCTGTGGTTAAACTGGTATGGACTCGGGGTTTTTGTCTTCCTCTGTAGCAGAGGGCATGGCTGTCTACCCAGGACCTCTTCAGCATATATTGACAACATTTTATAGATGCAGGACATTGGCTTTCATGGTTCCCTTGCTTTACGGGCTCCGGGGAGGCAGCACATACTGGAAATGCTTCCCACTGTGCTGCCCGTTCTGCCACTTCTGCAAAGCAGCATTGGAACCTGGCGTGGCAGGACACAGTGGGGGGCACAGAAAGCTGCCTGCTCCCAGCTCCCCGCTGCCCTGCCACACTTCCCCTGTGTGCATGGGAGCAGAGTGGGCCCGCCATGTACCCCCTGCCCTCATTTTATTTTTCTGGCTTGCCAGCACTCCAGCACCTTCCAAGGTAGGCATTGTGGGGGTTTTCGGTACTCCAGCCAAAAAATGTTGCCTACCCCTGAGCTAATCTGTCATTGCAATATTTTGTTCCAAAATTGAGCCTAGTTTTGGAAATGTCAGTATTGGTCCATTTCTTTCCAGTCACTCACCCTTCTTGCTTACCAAAGATGTTCACACCTCTCAACACAATCTTTGGGTGGGACCACTAGACCGTCTTGCATTGATTAAGGGACTTCTGTCCCTAACTTTTGATTGACTTCTGGAAACCATTCTATTTTACAGTTTGAGCTGGACTGTCTTATCTTGGGGAGCACATAGCCTCTGTGAAACACGTACTATGTTTAGCAAGAATGCATCGTACATGCAGAGGTACTTCTTTAGCTGTAATATCTTCTAGTAAAACTACCCCGGGAAGAAAAAATACAAGTCTATAACAAGTATATTTTAAGCCCATTAAAATATATATATTTTGCTCTGGGTCCAAATTGTCTTGTGTTACCAACATGAACTCTTTTTCTGTGGCTTTGTCTAAACTTTGTTTAAAAATTCTGAATAACCTCCATTTATCATCTTTGCCATTTTTGCTATAATATCTTGTGGAAAATAATCTTAGTACTCTGAATAAAACCCTGTTTAAGGCTAACATCTCACCACTGAACTGGTAGTAGGACTTAAGAATATGCTGTCCTGGCCACCCTGTGCTAATAGTGATACTCACTTTGTAGTTTCATCCTAAATTGTGCCTCTGGCAATTAGTGTTTCTGACACTGTTTCCTAACAACCATGTTAGGCATTATTCAGCCCCATCTCAAGCACTGCTTTTGAAGATGGCTGTCTGAGTCACCAAAACAGTGAGGCATCTTTGGTTTGGTGAGATTGCTGCTGCTTCAGGAAAAAAGCAGGTTTTGCTTACTCCCAAAGGGCCAAACCTTCTGCACTGTTTTCCATCCATGTTATCCAATGACTAGTCCAATACACCCCCCTGCAAGGTGCAGGTGATCTTCTTTAAAAGAAGCACAGGGCTGGCAAAGAATGAAACCAACTGAAAAGAGTGCTATGCTGGGAAGGCTGAGAAATGAAGGTTTGAGGGAAGGCCTAGAACCCCAGTCTTCCATGTCCTGGGCACTTAGCCTTAGTTCTTCCTCCACCTTTTTTACAGGATTTATGCTCAGGTATGCATGGACATAGCTCCATACCCTTTTTTACAGGATTTATGCTCAGGTATGCTTGCACATAGCTCCATCCCTGCCCAGCCATTGCATACATACTCAGTAAACATGTGTCCACTTATGTGCCCAGACTTCATGGGCACTAGAGCAGCAAACTTCACAAAAGTGCCAATAATGCCAACTACGTGGCTGGGTAAATGTCAGTTAGATGCACAAAGTGTAATATGTTAATTGCACCATTATAACTTCTGAAACAGCACTTTAGAAAACTGTCACTCGGCTTGAGGACACAGAATGTGCCAAGATATGCCAGTCCAGCCAAAATGCTGTCTTTTTTAAAGTTATGTTGGATCTATAAATAAACCAAGGGGTATGCTTGGTCTTTTTACAACAACTAATGAAAGTAACTGGTCTCATGGTGTTTCTAATAACTCTGTAACTCCTAGCACAATAAGTCTATTCCGGCCCTCTTTTTGGTACCTTATTAGAAAAGGGGAACTTTCTGAGGGGAACAAATTGCCAAATGGATGGAGTCCTCAGGCTTCATTCTATCATCTGCTGAGACATTTCTATTTCCTGGAAAATGTTTCAGACTCTTCCTCAATTGTTTTGGTCCCCTGCCAAGCCAATGGCTGCGTCATCCTAAATGAGACCAAAGGTTTGACATGCTTTTAACCCATTAATGAGTGCTCTTTTACTTGATGTTATATAAACTGTACCTTTTCCCATTCATTTTATTTATCTAATTCATGTGTTCCCTTAATGGAGATTGGCTTTCTGCTCTAAGTCCTAAGTTGTAATTGTTTGATTTGTACTGCCTGTGGCTTTTCTGTGAGCAATGTTAAGAAAGTTTCTGACACAAACAGGCACCAAGACCCAACTTCGGAGGAATAAATGTCCTCTTAGCTTCCAGCTGATGGCCAAGCCTCTGCAGGCTGCTGCTTTATCCATTGCTCTCAAGGAGAAGTACAGGTTTCCCTCAATTTATAAAGTACATGCATTCCCAGAAAACCATGCATAAATCAAATTTGCATAAAGTGAACCCACTTTACAATGTAACAAATAGGGATAGGTTCCCATGGTGGTGAGGAAGGGAAGGAGGGAGGCTGGGACTAGGGAAGGGATGGGGGAACGGGTGCCACGCCCAGGGCTGCACAAGGCAGCAAAGCAGAGGGAACAGAGCAGCACTCACCCCAGCCCCGTCTGAAGTGGTCCCAGGAGTGACCAGTCCCAGCTCCCTGCAGTTGCTGGGCTGTACCGTGCTCCACTTGTCCCCCTGTGCCTGGGCTCCACTTGTCCCCACTCACTCCTGGGCTGCACTATGCCCTGGTATTGGCAGCCCCCGGTAGCACAGGGCATGGCACTCACCTGGACAGTCCAGGGCTCCACTTGTCCACACTGACCCCAGCCCATGCTGGAGTGACCCCAGGAGCAGCCGACACCAGCTGCCTGCACCAGGGCATGGTGCAGCCCAGGAGCAGAGGTGAGTGAGGACAAGTGGAGCCCAGGCACAGCGGGGACAAGTGGAGTAAGGTGCAGCCCAGCGGCTGCAGGGAGCTGGTGCTGGCCGCTCCCCAAGGTTGCTGCAGCCGGGGCTGGGGCGAGTGGGGCCACAGCCCTTTCCCCTCCCCACACAGACTTACTTGCTTGGGCGGGGGGCAGGGGCATCTATGCTGATTGTATAAGAGCAAATTTGCATATGAAGAACCCACATAGATTGAGGGAAACCTGTAATTTAAATTAATAATGCTTACCATCTGTAGATGTTCTCACTGTTTTCTAAACCATTAACTAATTCACATCACACAGTTTCAATCAAATTTCAGTTCAATTTAAGGGTTAATAGACAATCATTGACCATCATGGCAAAGCGCCCTGGCTATACACAGTTTATATACTTGACAGACCCTTAACGGACCCAGTTCACAGACTGTGTGTGTGTAATTATGCTTGGAAGTAATTACGAGGCGATAACGCTGTTTAACGACTACTATATAGTTACAATCCTACTGCCAGCAGTTATCTGAAGCACTGTTCTTGAAGCCCTAATGGGAGTAATTGTCCTGCAATTGATACTTTGTCAGAGTGAGTTGTTTTTGGCAGGTTTGACTTTGTAAAGTCAAAGTGCCTGATAGCCTCTGTTGTTTTGCAGAAACCCAACTGAGTTTCCCTTGCAGGGACTTGTATATACATGCTAATATAGTTTAAATGGTCTAATTCAGACTGCCCTAATCTGTATTAACTTTAATTCTCATTCAATTAGGATTAGTTAATTCAGGCTAGAGCTAATTTTAATTCAGACTACAGACATCTGCATGTGTACAGTGACAGCTGTAGTCTGTATTAAACCTAGAAAAATGTATCCTAAATAAATGGTCACTGCTGTTAGCCTTTTGGCACATGCTCTGCTATCTTAATATGTGTCTTCAGACTCCTTCAGAGTCATTCATCTTATACAATTCTTATGGCAAAAGTCCACTATTGTTATGGCCTGTGCTGAGTGTCACAGAGTGTATAATGTCATGTGTTTATATTGTTGCTTGACTGTCTTGTCTCTCTGTCTGTCATTTCTGCCTCTGATCTCTTTCCTTGTACTTTTTGAGATTCTTGATCATGCCTGCCATGTGAGAGTGTTGTCCACTCTCCACAAGCTTCAGTGTGGACTGGAATACCTTTGCTTGGCAAAGTCTGATAGCTTCATGAAGTGTTCATTCTGGGTCTCCAAATAGTCTTTCTGTATATATATATATATTTCCAGGTACCAATCCTGATGTAACATTATCAGAGGGCTCAACTATTCCCAAAATTGCCAAATTGTGATGGACCTAGATTGCCTAAAGAGCTAAAATCTTCTATAGTTTCACCTTCCTTTTATGCCATCTTCTGGAGAAAAAAAAAAAACAAACAAAAAACCCCAAAAAAACAACAACTCCTTCATGCTTTACATGTCTAAGGAGCAAAGTGCTTCTTGTGCTTCTAACTGTTTGCCTCTTCTGCCTGAGTTTACTGAGAAATATGCAAAGAACCAGGCACTTCTGCAGACCATGGTCTCTCCTGACTACTTTTCTTCTTATTCACAGTGACTGCTAGAAGGCAGTGTGAAGTTCTGCTTAAATTTCTCCCAGTTTGTCTTCTGCCTTTCCAGAGAGCTTCAGCTCTATTATAATGTTTAACGGGACTATTACAATATTTCAGGGCATTCTTATTTCTGTTTACTCTTGGTGGCATGAAGCATTCCAGAATCATGAGATTAGGTACTTCCTAGAGGTTTTTGTCACTCAGCAGCCACATAACAAAACATGGACTCATCTTCAATCTATCTGACACTAAGCCACCTGGGGAGCATCTGCACTCAAATGGATGCTCCAACCTTGCCTCTGTTCCATGAATTAGAAGCAGGAGAGCCCACTTCCAGTTGTGAATGCAGTAGGCATACACATTGAACAACATACTTGCATTTATACTGTTTCAGGATTTGTAAGGGTGTTTCCCAGGTTTCAAGAGTCATTGCACAGCACATACTTGTATGTCTTCTGAGGGCACAGGTTCTCCTCAAAGGCACCCCTGGTACTGCTTATTAGATGGATGGTTCTAAGGTAGTAGAACCTTTAAGAAACCCAAGAGTGGTTCATCCTACATCTATGCAAACCTCATGATGTTGAGGTCCTGTTCTCAGTCACATCCATAGAACTTCACTGAAAGCAATGGGACAGCCTAGGCATCACTAGGCCAAGTGGCTGGAGTACAGATTACACATCAGCAGATGATTCCTGAACCAGAAGTGAATCAGCTCATATTTTCTGATCTTGGTTGGTGCCATTGGCCTGCTGTGGCGGTTGAATAAAATCAGGTTTTTACTCGAGTTTAAGTCATCTGTTTTGACTCATGCAGGAAGTGGATCTACTGAGTAACATGAGACACACTTCAAAAAGAAAACTGTGTGCTGAGGCTGCCCAATTTCATCAGGAAAGGAAGAGCTTCTTGGAGCTGAGATAGCATAGGCAGGCACATTATAGGATGAACCCCATGGAATTAACACATGGGCAACTGGGGCCACCAGCGGTCAGTCAGCAACTGGGGATGGGGATTCCCCTGCAGTCAATCTCACCAATTCGGAGGGGGGGTCCCCCCCAAGGCCAATCACACTGACCA
>NW_005843346.1:28944-30159 GCF_000455745.1 Alligator sinensis | reverse complement strand
GGGGGGGGGGGGGGGAGGGGGACATCAGCACTCCTGCCTGCCCCCACCACCTGTCACCTAAGTGGGGAACACTGGCTGTGATGGGGTGCACCAGCACTCTCAAGGGGTGCACATGCACCCCCGTGCAACCCCTATGCATCACCACTGAATTAACATGTAGCAGGGTCCCTGTATTATGCTAAGCTGCAGTCCTCTGGGGGTGCCCTTTCCAGGGGAGCCCATCCTGGGTACGTTCTGGGACTGAGAGGATGCTATTTTGACCTTACAGAGGATGAACTGACAGGAGACCCTTCATGTAATGTCCCAGCATCTTTAGGCCCAGGAAAAGGGTTTGTCTCGCCTTCCATCTGGTTCTCCAGGTAGCCAGATTGGAAATGGGTCTGATGGGCTACATCTACATGAGACATTTACTGTGGAGCTACCTAATTAGCTCCACAGTAAATGTCTCAGCATCTACATGTGTGGTCCTATTAGGCTGCAGTAAAGTAATAAACTCTTCCACAGGTTAATACTTGTAAATACAAGTATTATAATTATATAATTATTATATATAATTTTATACAATTAATATAATACTATAATATAATTATTATATAATTATATAATACAAGTATTAACCTGTGGTGGAGTTTTTTAGTGCAAAGCAATGCACATATAGACACTGATGGGGCTGGCTAGGATATGAGGGTGCTTCAGTGTGAGTGCTGACTTAAAGCTAGCCCTGCGATGAAGCACCCTTGGGCCTCAGTCAGCCCCTCCACAGCACATTGAACTCAGTTGGAGCAGCCCCTGGGTCCCCTGCCAGGTGGGGCTGTTCCCGCCTGGATCAGCATGCTCTGTTCCCAGATGCACATTCAAACATGGGATGCAGGAGCAGTAAACTCTGGTGTGATATGCACTGGAGTTGATTGCTGTGTGTTAGTTGCCCATTTAAACATGCCCAGCAATCTGGGGAGCAGATCCATTTGCATAAGCGGGGCATATTTCGATTTGGCTTTCTTGTGTCCAGGATGCTTCTCACCTCTGGGGTTTTCCCAGAAACCCAACTCCTCAGGTTTTCTTTTTAATGGCTGTACCAACAAATTCTGGCAGGCCAAAAATGAGTGCCAAAACCCATTGACTTCCTGGGCCCTGACCACTCCTGTCCTGAAGTGATATGCTAGACAAGAAAGCCAGAGTCCAAGCCCTGCATTGATCTGTGTGATTCCCAACCAC
>NW_005843346.1:17300-28913 GCF_000455745.1 Alligator sinensis | reverse complement strand
CTCTTCCCCTCCCAGCCTTTCTCTATCTGGTCTATTTAGATTGTAGGGGCATGCTTTCTCTCAGTTGCATTAGCCTGGCACCTTTGACTGTCCCACTGTAGATCTATTCTGCACTTTTAGGCACCTAAAGACCAGAGGCCTTTTTACAGTCTGTTGGTGCAAGCCCCATGCACTGTATCCTTGAAGAGCAGGGTGCTCTCTATTGTTACCTGTTGGCACATAAGGAATACAGCAGCCAGAGCGCCTCAAGCACGCCAGACGCAGAGAGATAGGAGTCCTTTTCTGCCATCTACTGGCAAGTGAGGAGAACTGACTGCTTGGGCCAGGCCTCAATTGAAGGTAATTTCTTTGGCAATCTAGTAGGGCTGTCTGAAGTTTCAGTCCCTGATTCAATTCAGCAGAGATTCAGCCCGACTCGGTAGCTGAATCTCCAAATCTGAATTGAATCAGGAGACCCTTTAATCTCTCTGAATCGAATTGGAACCCTCTGAATTGATTCAGAGATATTTGGAAAGATTGAGCAATTTGGACATCGACACAGTTTTAAATGTTTCTACATAGACCTAGGTACCAGGCGGCTTGTGAATGATGAGATGCTGGAGCAGATGGAGCATCCCACAGGAGTGTGGGGGGCTCCCCAGCACACTTGGCAGCAAACCTGGAAGTGGACCAGAAGCACTTCCAATCCATTTCTGGGTTCACCGGGGAGTGCACTGAGGGGCCTCCTGGCACTCCCCTAGCTCAGTGACTGGTACCTTCTGGGTCTAGGGGGGCACCTGGGATCCCCCCATGGCCAATTGCTGAGCTGGAGGGTTGCAGGGGGCCCCCCCAGCATGCTTCCCAGTGGACCCAGAAGTGCACTGGAAGTACTTCTGGTCCACTTCTGGGTTCACTGCTGGGCACACGGATGAGGGCAGGGGGCTGTGCTCCTGTGGGATGCTCCATCGGCTCCAGCATTTCAGTGTTCGTGAGCCATGCCTGGTACCTCGAGGTATGTAGAAAAAACATTTAAAGCTGTGTCTATGATTCTTTGAATCAGCATCAGATCTTCAGTTTCAGATTCGGCCGAGTTGAAAGAGAGACAGTGATCTGAATCAACAAATCAAATCACTGTCCCTGATTTGGGCCAAATCCAAATTGAATGTGGCCCGTTTCAAACAATAGGCAACAAAGATTAAGGATAACAAAAAGTCCTTCTTTAAGTGCATAGGGAGCAGGAAGAAGGAGCAGGGTAACATAGAGTCGCTACAGAATGGGTTAGGGCAACAAGTAACTGGTAGGATGGAAAAAGCGGAGCTCTTAAATAATTTATTTGCCTCTGTTTTTTCTGGACACAGAATCAAATGCACCTCCCAATGAGTCTTTAGTCTGGAGTGAGAGTAGTACCAATCCACCAACGGTTAGCACTAACCTAGTGAAGGGGCACTTGGAAGGGTTGGACGTATTTAAGTCAGCAGAGCCCGATGATCTTCACCAAACGGTACTAAAGGAATTGGATGATGACGTAGCAGAGCCACTGGCACAGCTGTTTGAGTGCTCATGGCACTTGGAACAGGTTCCAGAGGACTGGAAAAGGGCTAACGTGGTCCCTATCTTCAAGAAGGGGAGGAAGGGGGACCCAGGTAATTATAGGTCAGTTAGCCTCACCTCTATTCTCAGCAAGACCTTAGAAAAAATCATAAAGGATCACATTTGCAGGGGGCCAGTGGGTAACACAATAGTAAGGGGCAACTATCCTGGGTTTACAGCAGGCAGATCCTGCCTGACTAACCTGGTCTCTTTTTATGACCAGGTCACACAGTGCTTAGATGCAGGAGTGGAAGTAGATATTATTTACCTAGATTTTAAAAAGGCTTTTGACACAGTGTTGCACCCAATCCTTACGAGCAAACTGAGTAGCCGTGATATGGATTTTTTCACAGTAAGGTGGGTGAAAAACTGGCTTATGGGACACACCCAGAGAGTGGTGGTGGATGGGGTGGTTTCTCCCTGGAGGGATGTGGTTAGTGGTGTCCCCCAAGGCTCTGTCCTTGGCCCAGTACTGTTTAATATCTTCTGCAAATTTGGACAAGGTGCTTTCTACACCTTCATCCAAATTACTTATGATGACACTAAACTATGTGGCAAGTAAACACACAGGAGGGCAGGGAGCAAATTCAGGCAGATTTGGACAGACTGGGGAAGTGGGCAGATCAGAATAGGATGCAATTCAAGTTTCAAGAAGATTGGTATAGGGGTTTGGGGGGAACTGCACCCCAAGCTGCTGACAAGCAAAACATGAGACACAAATGATTCTGTGTGTGTTAAGGCATAGCAGACTGAAAACTGTGGGGGTGCTAGCCCCTGATGGTGCCACAAAGCTTGCCAAGTTTCAAGAAGATTGGTGCAGAGGTTTGGGGGGAACTTCACTCCAAGCTGCTGACAGGCAAAACTCATCATGTAGGTGGGTGCTTGGGCAACTGCATTTGTCTTGGGGCACAGGGGGGTCAAATCTAGTGCAGGCCTGAGTGCTGGACCCTGCCAGGACACAAAGCCTGCCAGCTGTGTGTGTCTCGCTGGGGGAGTCTGTTGTCTGGGGCCCTGCATCCCAAGCTGCTGACAGGCAAAACTCGTAATGTGGGTGGGTGACATTGTGTGTGTGTTAAGGTGCGCCCTTCCTGGTGCTGGGGCCTCTGCACAACATGGTAGTGTGCCCCACTGAGGTCTTCTCCTCCCCTCAGCCTCACACCTGGTCTTCCACTTTGTGACAACAGGTAAAATAAATTAGCTGACTCAACACCAGTATCATAAGCAGCAGCATCAAAGTTACATAAATGGAACTGTCACAAAGCCTTTCTTGTTATAAAGGAATTGACAGAAAGAAGTAAAGATGTTGTGTTGTGCAGGACATATGATGTTACTCGTGGTGTATGATGGCTTATCTTGTGTTGTTATGTCTATATGTGTATTATGAAAAAAAAAAAAAAAAAAAGGAATACTTAAAAAATGTATCTTTGGAAGCTTTAGGGTTGAAAACACCTTTCTCAGGCTAAGGAAGTACCTGCAGTTAGTCCTGGATGGAAGGAATAGTAAAGAAGCCAGAGGCTGGCCTTGCCCGAAATGCAGGCAAGAAAGCCAGTCAGTGAAAATGGAAATGGAGGTGTCAGCTGGGGAGGGGGGTAGTGGGGAAAAGGGGATGTAGCAGCTCAGGTAAAAGTGCAGAGGTGCTGGTCTTTCCAATGTCATCTCCAGTGATTTAACTACCCTCTACTCATGTGCAGTTTGCGAGTCTGGAGTCAGCACACACTCAGAGGCCACATAAGCAGGCCAAAGCCCCACCCAAGCTCAATCCCATGGCACTGCCTCCCCAGCACCACACTCACATACATACGTGGACCCACCTCTGGCCCACACTTAAAAAAAAAAAAAAAACAGATAAAAAAATAAACCCTTGATGGAAGGGCCTGTGTCCTGCAAGAAGGAGGCCATATGCTGCCACAAACATCCCCCTTTTTTCCTGCCAGCATCATGCAGAGCCCAGGACATACAACAAAAGCCTCCAGGGCTGCTGGTTTCTTCCTGCTTGGGCCTTAACAGTCTTGGCTACCCCAAAATTAAAAACAAAGAAAATTACAACCCCAATTTGGCCCCCACAAGTTCCTCTTCCTCACACACACTCCAAGAGCTCCGATTGAAGCAAGGGCCTAAATCTGGGCCTCAGCGTGGCATGCCAAATCCCAAAAGGGGTTTGGTATGCTACACTGAGGCCCCAACTTTCCTATTTGGATCTTTGCCACTTGGTTTGTGTTTGCCCTAGAGAGGAATGTGCTGGCTTTAGGACCAGAGAGTTCCGAGTTCAAGCCTGGCTATGTACCCAGGATCCTGGCTTCTAACTTGCCTCCCATGCAAGGCTCTAGCCCATGGTGCTACTGCAACACAGCTAGTTCTGTGGTAAATGCTTGAATTAAGTAACTGTACCTGTTCCTTGGCAGCTCATAATAAGCAGCTTTCACTGCCTTGAGGCTCTCTGTCTGCTGCTCCTTCACCCATAAAGTAACAGGAGCCTGATCTTATGCTGAAAAAAAAAAAAAAACAGAGGGAAAATATGGCCCCGGGGGTTTTTTTTTTTTTTTTGTTTTTTCCCTATTTTTGTTTATTTGTTTTTTCCCTACCATGACACATGGAAGCTGCCATGGTCCCCAGAACCTAACAGAGTAGTGGCAAGGCTCCAGGTTGGAAAGCTGGGGCCTCGGCATGGCATGCCAAACCCCTTTCGGGGTTGGGCATGTCACGCCAAGGCCCAGATGTAGCCCTTGCTTCAATCAGAGCACTCAAAGTGTGTGTGAGGAAGGGGAACTTGTGGGGGGGCAAAATGTTTTTTTTTTTTTTTTTTTTTTAATTTTGGTGCAGCCGAGACTGTTGAGGCCTGAGCACAAAGCCAGCAGCCATGGAGGCTTTTGTTGCATCTCCTGGGCAGTGCATGATGCTGGTAAGCAAAAGGGGGATGGCTGTGGCTGCCTATGGCTTTGCTCATTCACACTGACATATCCTATGAATCCTACTTCTGAATCTGTGTTACTCACAAAAGGCACAGATAACCTTAATTCTAACATTTCTCATATGTCTTTGATTTTGCATTCTTCATAATGTTATTAACACATTTTTAAATATAATTTTCTAGGCTTTTGATAAAGCAAACTAAAACAAAAACAAACAAGACAAAGTGAAAAAAAATGTCAGAAGCTCCATTACATCGTGTCAAAAGGACACCCATATGGTTGGCACATCCAGATTCACCACACAACCTGACACTTAAGCGAACATATTATTCAATGACAACATTAGGTTTCTTTCCCCTTTGGGCCAAACTGAAAGGGAACAGAATTCTGTGCCAGTCAGTTTCACAAATATTTTTTGCTCTTGGCAGAAGAACAGTGAGTCTTTAGGACCTTGGGATTTATTCCAAGTCCTAGAAGAAAGTGTGCTTTAGAGAACACAGACTCTTTTTCTCTTTCTCTGTAAATTTGACCCGTTCTCCCCTGGACCTGTATCAGTCCGATATCATCCCTAGTCTGGTATCATCTTCCTTACTCAGTGGTCTCATTGCTAGGCTCCCCTCAGTTACTTGTCCAACCTCATTATCCCTAGGCAGTCCCTTTACACAGCCAGATCCAGTCTTATGACTACCACCATAGCTCCCAATCCTTACCCGGCCTGTCCTAATTTTTCCACAGTCTCAAGAGTGTTCCTCCCACCATCAGCTTCCAGTCCAAGTTTACTTTTTCCCTGGTTCCTTCTTTGAGTGTACTCACCACATCCCTTCCTCACTCAATGTCCAGTTCTTGTCCCTCTCTATTTGAATCAGACTGCTTCATCCTCTGTATTCCTTGGGCATCTGCAAATGAGTCAATGAGAGCACCAACGAAGCAGTCTGCCAAGTTTCAAATCCAGTGCCTGGGCCTGATCCACCCCAGAGTTGTCCTGCCAGGCTTGGGCTAAAGCAGGGGTGACCAATCTGTGGTACATGTGCCACAGTTGGCATGGAGAGGCTGTCTGTGTGGCTCAGGGCAGACTGGGGAGGGGACAGGCAGCACAATGGCAGATAGGGAAGAGAACAGAAAACAGAGCAGCAGCCTGGGCAAGAAGCAGAAAACAGAGAATCAGGAAGAGGAAAGGGATCCGAGTGGTGCTTAGGGAGGATGCAGGTGAAATTTGTGGCATACTTGCCAAAAAGTTTGGAACCAGTGGGCCAAAACAGTGGTTTTCGACCTGTGGTATGCAGACCTTAGGGGTCAACAGACTATGTCTAAGGGGTCCACAAACGATGACTGATAAGTACATGAATACTCATATTTACAAAAAAAAAAAAAAAAGGGGTCCACACCTCCATTTGAAACTTCCAAAGGCATCCACACCTCTATCTGAAATGTTTTAGAAGTCTGCAAATGAAAAAAGGCTGAAAACCACTGTGCTGAAGCATACTTAGTATGGGTAGAATTCCTGTAGAATCTAGCTGTGAATTTACTCTTTCAACTAAGCCTGTGCCATTCTCAAAGGATTGCACCTGGCCAAACTTTGACAGCTTCACAAGGAACAAGCCACGCAGACTTTGGGGGCAGAGTGGGACAGAGCAGGGAGGACAAAATAGGAATCAGAGGTTTTATGATTCAAATGTTGGAGGCCAACCTGGAGAGAGGTGCATAAGTTTGCACAAAATATCATATTGGATACCAACTGCCAATTTAAAACACTGGGTTTGTTTATCCACACAACAGGCTGTGGAGCTGTTGTGGAAGGTGTAGCAGAAATGCCACCGTCTGTGTCCCTCTCCAGAAATCTGTCTCTGCCAGCGTGAGAGGCTGGTGTTGAATTCCTCAGGGAGGGGGGATCTTCCTCCCTGCCTACATGACAAAAACCTGATGCCTCGGATGTGGATTCTCTGGTCACCTGGGGAGGGAAAAGCCCTGCTCATCAGCCCAGGTGACCCGTGATGCTTTTTAAATTGGTTGGCTAGTGGCCAGCACTGGCAGCTTCTATTGGATCGGGCTGCTGAGGTCAGAAATGTTTTTTAAAGGTCCGGTCCAGGAAGAAGGCAGCTGTTAGCCATGTGGTCATAGAGGTGAATCTGAAACTGGGAGAGCAGCTTCACCATCTGAAACAGGCTCTCTCCTCATAACCACATGCTCAAAGAGTGACCTGCCTCCAGAGGAAAACTCCAACCACTTCTGGATGATGCGTGTTAGTAAGCTACTCGAGATTTGACTAGATATTTAACTTACAGTAACTCAGATGCGTGATCAAAAGGCTACCTCACCCATACTGGTTTGCTCTATGGGATCCCTCTGATATTCCTATGATACTGCTCTACCTTTTACCCTGTTTTCACCCTACCCCCTGTAATCAATAAAGTTCTCCTTTGGGACCTGTGTGGGAGACTTATTGAGGGGTGGGTCTAAGTTATGCCGAGGAGGCCCCTTAGGTCTGTGGATTAAGGGAGACTTTCCTATTAAGCCCCTGACTTGGGAAAGTGCCCCAAGTGCCTGTATTGGGTCTAGTACCAAGTGGACGATCAGGCCTGTGCTTTCCAAGGTGCGCAGAGCCAGAATTGAGTCCAGAGCCTTGGGTGGTGGCAGTGGGAACCCCAGGCTAGCGGGTGTGCTCCAGGGAAGGGGCCGGCTGGACGTGAGGCACCCCAGGGAGGCACTCGGAGCCTGGAAGGTGGTTGGGCGCAGTGAGGTGGGTGGCTCAAGGCAGGAGCGCCCCCTACTGCCCCACCACAGAAGGTGCTGGCCCAGGCTCCCCAAGCTGCTGGTGGAGGCTTTCGGTGGGGAGCTCGGTGGGACAGACTGCTGTTGCCCTGAGGAGCCCTGCCATGGAGATGCATCATCATGGGTGCCAGACTGGGGTCGGGACTCAGGCAGGCTGCCTATGCCTCTATAAAAAGCACAGCTATGGCCTGGGTCCTGGGCCACGAGGTTTTCTGTCAGTTGCTGCATAAAGGGCAGGGACTTGCAGGCACTCCCTGACTGATGATTGTGGTCAGTGATGGTGACACACTGCACCCTCAAGGCCTTGACGTTTATGCTGCACTGCCATCCTGAGCAGTTGTGCCCATGCTCCCACAACTGGTCCAACAGCCCTTTATGGTTGGGGAAATGAGTTCTCCTTGTGATGAGAACTCAAACTGAAATTAATCCTCTAAGTGCAATTATGCAGGAGTCTATAAAAAAGGAGAGTGCTTATCACCTCCATGTCCTAAGAAGTCTTTTCATGGACCTTTTTGCTATCTTCTCACATTAATTTGCTGTCCAGTAATCCCAGCTAACTAAACAGCACCCTCTCATAGACCATCTGTTTCATTGCCTTTTTTCCAAATGGATTTATCTTCATTTTATGAGGTACCTCTCAAAGTATTTTCTGCATGTCTCTAAGCCTTTTTGACCTTTCTGTTATTTTTCTGCCTCCTTTGTAATCTGCCTCCTGTAGTAATTTGGAATGGTCTGTGAATTTCAGAAAGTTACCTCTAATTTTTATTTCCAAATCACAAATACATGCTAGTACTGCCTACCAATATACATCAACTGATACTTTACACATGGCACTGCTTATAAATCAGAATAGTAGCTCCCTCCCTATTCTGAAAACAGGTTATGCATGTTTGACATTATGCACTAATGGAACTACCATGCAAAAAAGTTAAAATACTTGCAGAAGTCTTTGCAAGATCAGGGATATCACCAATAGGACATGGCAAAGGATAGAAATGAACAAAAGGTCTTTGCTGGTTTTCTGTGCAAGCTTTTCTGAACGATCAAGTGCCTTGCTGAAATCCAAACATTGCATCTCTCATGTTTTTCCTCTCTGTTCTCCCCCTCAGATTGTATTGTTCTCCCAGCAACAGCAATCAAGTTTGTCCAGCCACCTATTCATAAGTCCAGTTAATGCAGGGAAACGTTTACAGATCAACATGGCTGTTAAAAACAAAGGTGAGCACAGGAACAGGTTATGGTAACAAGTCCTTGCAACATCATCACTCAGAAACATCTTGCAGCACAAAGAACTTAAAAAAACCAAAACAAAACAAAATGGAGGCCTGAGAAAACTAAAAGCAGATGTTGATCTCAAAGGGAAAAATAAGATTACAAAATTCTAATCTTTAGTAACGGAATATTTTAACAGTTTTGTTGTTGCTGCTGTTAAAAAAATCTTATGCATCAAAAACAAAACTTTGAACAGTTGCAATGGCATTGTTGCTAAGAAAGGTTTCCCCAAGTGCAGGATGGAAAGCTTGTCAAAAATCAGTGGGACAAAGAATTAAAAGTGGCACCACAAGAGCATTATATTTCAGTCACTTGACACCTTAAGAATCAGAAACCAGAAGGCAAATAAAAAGCAGCCAGCAGTCATTTATTTATCCCTCAAGCTTTCTAAGCCAGTGGCGCTCAAGCTCTGGCCTATGGGCCAAATTTAGTCCATGGGGCCCTGTCATCTGGCCCATGAGGCTCCTCACAGAACAGAAATTTGGCAGTGGTAGAGTGGTGACAGCATTAATTGCCACATCTATTAACACTGCTACCGTTCCCCCACTGCGAAATTTCCAAACCATGGGGAGCCCCATGGGCCAGATTATTTAGCCTTGGCCCTGCATACTGGATCATGCTGGCACACAGGGTTGGATCTGGTGCACTGGATCTCACCTGTGGAACAACCCCATACACTGAATCCACACAAGATCTGTCCTCCAGATCAACCTCCTGTCACTCATCCAACCAACAAGGGAGAAGGTTGAGCAGTACTGCTATAGAGCTTCACTGTGGGATTGCCTCTCACTGTACCCTGCTTATTCCCATTTGTAAGGAGTAACTACTGTGTAAATAACAAGTAGTTACTGCCCTGCTTCACAAAACAAAATTCCCTTGCTGACTCCCAAAAATAAGAATGACTTATTTTCCCTTTGTCCTTTTCTTCTCCCTTTATCCTTTTCTTCTCCCCGGTGCATGGTTCATTGCTGACCTCCTTTGGTGAATGCCCATTACCCAACTCCCCTTCCTCCAAACTCTGTTTGCCAACATTCTTTTTCCAGGGGGAGATATTTATGGTAAGAGCAATTTTCAGAACATTCAGATCCTCTGCATAAAATGCAGCTTAGAAGAATAATTGAAGCCAGAAAGAGAATCAGCACATGGTAGGTTTGTGTGTGCAGGACAAGCTGGAAAGGTGTGCAGCTTTGTTAGTATGCTGCCTAGTTACAAACATCAGCACAGAAGTAAAGCAGCATTCAGACAAACTTTGTGCTCCAAATCAGATTCATGCCACAGTAGCATTGCGTAGCCTGACCTCGCCCAGAAGTCCGTATGAGGTCGTGCCAAGATGCTTTGCCTGACCCTTCGATCCAGGAGGGCGGACACTTTTGGTGGTTGCCCCCAGTGGCTGGCCTGGGCGCCACATCTACAATATTGCCAGGAAACGTTCGCACAGATTTCTGGGGACGCATTTTTTGGGACCCTAGATGCCCATCTCTGGTTCAAGTAGGGCGGTCAGAGGAATCTTCAGGGCAGAACCGTGCTGTATTGAGGGGCCAAACCTGAGTTTGGTGCCAGGTCAATGGGGAGCTCTGGAAGGGACTATTTGATGTCCTTGTTGCAGCGGACTTTTTGTCCTCCAATTTGCAGCACTGTATGCTCCAGAGTCTTGGGGCCATCCGTGGTCAGGTAGCTGATGGTTGAAAATTGTGTCCAGCACTGTAGTTAGCTGCTCCGGACAGATGTTCCAGTTCTTAGGAAAAAAATTCAGGGGCCGCCGCTCATTCTTGGGCAGCTGGGCTCCCAAGGTTCATTACAAAAATTACATGGGACAACTAAAAGAAAAACAGGGTGTGCAAGTGAGGTTCAAAGGGTCAAAACAAGTGCTCCCCCAGGGGACAGTGAGCAGAGCACCCCGGACAGCGCCCACCTGCTGACAAACTGCGGCAGTTCGCTGACGGCTACTGCCCAGTGGTACTCTGCTTGGACACGGGCATGAAGGACACCGAGGAAAAATGCCCCGAGGTGACCAGGAGCCTTCCCAGCCAGAGCCTTCCGCCTGGATAACCAGATGACAAACTTGGCCAGAGCCAGGAGGAGGTGGACCAGGAGGTCCCGGGCCTTGGTGGGGTGATGGATGGGGTGTGCATAAACCAAAAAGTGCGGGGAATAGTGCAGCCAGAACTTAAGCAGCAAGTTCTGGAGGAGGAGGTGCAGGGGCTGCAGCCTCACGCACTCGATGACTAGGTGCACCAGCGTCTCCCTCTGGTGGCAAAATAGACACTCGTCGGAGACCGTATCGATCTGTGACAGATACACACCCGTCGCGACGGCCCCGTGAAGGAGCCGCCAGCCTAGGTCCCCGGCGGCTCTCGGGATGAGCTCCGAGTAGATGCTGAGCCACCGAGGACTGTCGGCTACGCTCTCACTGAAATAGTCCCGCCATTTGGTGTCCTGGCGGGACGCGAGGGCGGTATGGTGGACAGTCCTGCGGACGAGTGTGTAGAGCTGGCGCTAGTGGGCCGTCGAAAAGCGGACCGGTGGTGTGTCCCCCAGCCTGCAGAGGTGGTGCCGGGGGGAGTGCATCGGGGCCCGCCGCTGTGCAGGCCCGACCAGAAACTCCACCGGGCTGGGGGACTTGGGAGGGCGGGGACCACCCTCTCGCAGGATTCGCTCGATGTAGGCAAGGGCGTCTGCGGGCAGTGCGGCTTTCACCTCCTGGACTAGGCGCAAGCAAGTTGTGTGACCTATGGTCAGGCCCGTGCGCCGGGCAAGCACCACGGGGCCCACCAATCCTTGCTCATCGTAGTCCAGGAGGTCTCCGATCCGGGCGATTCCCACCCGGGCCATCTTCAGGGAGGCCTCGGGTGAGGCTGCTGCAAAGACAGCCAGCTGCGAGTTGAAAAACAGCGGCTCGGCCAGCAGGTCGCCGTCCTTGGCTACCCTCAAAGGGGACCTGGAGGGAGAGACCAGCCCCCAGGCTTTGAGGAGGTCTCGGTAAAACATTGGCAGCTCCCCCGCCACCCGCACGAGCTCCACGCCTTGCAGGAAGAAGAGCTGCCAGTCGTATCGGAGCCCCTGGAGGCGGCGGAGGAAGGCGCGCCCCACCGGC
>NW_005843346.1:16962-17237 GCF_000455745.1 Alligator sinensis | reverse complement strand
GCCTTGCGGGCGGAGCCACCCCAGGCCCTGCCCCCCCTCCCGCAAGGGGAGGTTCAGCACCCGTACAGAGACCCAGTACCGTCTTTGCCAGAAAAATCCCACTACCCGTCTCTGGAGCCTGGCAAGAACCTCGGGGGGCACGGGGAGGGTATTGAAGCGGTACCAGAGCATGGACAGGACCAACTGGTTCAACACCAGCTCTCGGCCCCGGAAGGACAGGCACTGCAGCAGCCCCATCCACTCCCCGATCCGCCTCGCCACCCTCGGCTCGACAT
>NW_005843346.1:15596-16883 GCF_000455745.1 Alligator sinensis | reverse complement strand
CGGGCCCGCGCTCCACTCGATGCCCCGGAGCATGGGTGGCAGCGAGCCCACCTGCCACCCGGCACCCACTGTCAGCCCGGAGCTCTTGGCCCAGTTGACCCGGGCGGAGGAGGCCGCCGAATAAACTGACTGGCAGGCTGCCACCCGCTCCAGATCTTCCGGGCCCTGGACCGCAAGGAGCACGTCGTCGGCATACGCCGAGAGGACCAGCCGCAGTGCCAGATCCCGAGCCCGGCCACCCGCCTCCGCAGGAGGCACAGGAAGGGCTCCAGGCCTAGCGCGTACAGCTGGCCCGACATCGGGCAGCCTTGACGCACTCCCCGCCTGAACGGGATGGGTTCCGTCAGGGACCAGTTGAGCTTAACCAGGCACTCCGCGGAGGCGTACAGCACCTGGAGAGCCCGCACAAAGCGCGGCCCGAAGCCAAACGCCCGCAGCGTACCTGTGAGATACCCGTGGTCCATCCTGTCGAACGCCTTCTCCTGATCGAGGGAGAGCAGGCCGAATGACAGGCCCTCCCGGTGCACCAGCTCCAGGAGGTCCCGCACCAGGTACAGGTTGTCGAAGATGGAGTGACCTTGCACCGTGTACGTCTGGTCGGGATGGATCACGTCCGCCAGCACGGACCGCAGGTGCAGCGAGACGCCCTTCGCCACCACCTTATAGTCCATGCAGAGGAGGGACACGGGACGCCAGTTCCTCAGGTCGCGGAGGTCCCCCTTCTTTGGCAGGAGAGTCAAAAACGCCCTGCTGCACGACAGGGGGAGCTCCCCGCAAGCCTTGGCCTCGGCCTCGGCCCACACCGCGGCAAGGTCCGGGCCGAGCACGTCCCAGAAGGCCCGGTAGAACTCCGTGGTGAGCCCGTCCAACCCCGGCGCTTTGTTGCCGGGGAGGAGACGGAGGGCGAGCGTGAGTTCGGCCAAGGTGAGAGGAGCCTCCAGCCGGTCACGGTCGCCCGCGCCCACCTGCAGCAGTTCCTCCCAGTGTGCGCTGCAGGCTGCCGCCTCGGTCGGCTCCCTGGAAGAGAGCCTTCCGTAGAAGGCCCTCGCACGAACTCGCAGCTCTCCTGGGGCCAAGAGGGGGGTGCCATCATCCGCCAACAGGCAGGTGATGTGCTTTTTGGCCCCCCTCTGCTTTTCCAGGCCATAGAAGAAGCGGGAGCCGTGGTCCATCTCCTGCAGGAGGTGAACTCACGCGCGGACGAAAGCATCGCGGGCGCGGTGGTCCTCCAGGGCTCTCAGCTCCTCCCGCCTCTCCCTGTACTCTCCGCAGAGGGACGGATGCTGC
>NW_005843346.1:15205-15494 GCF_000455745.1 Alligator sinensis | reverse complement strand
GGGAGTGCCGCTGCCTGCGCCAGGCCAACCAGAACTCCCGGAAGGCCGCTCCGAAGCTCGGGTCCTCCAGCAGGCTGTTGTTAAAGTGCTAGTAGGCCGACCCCCGCCGCCTGGGACCAAACGCAACCCGGGCGCACACCAGATGGTGATCGCTCAAGGGGGCCGGCCTCACTCTGCAGGACACGGCTCGGGCATCCACGCGGGGCGAGATGTAAATCCGGTCCAACCGGGAGTGGCTCCCCCCCCCCCCCCCCCCCCCCCCCCACGCCGCGGGCGCGGGGGGGGCGGT
>NW_005843346.1:13881-15159 GCF_000455745.1 Alligator sinensis | reverse complement strand
CAGCGACCGCTCCTCTAGGAGCCCCCCGAGGGCGTCCGCGGCGGCCCGGCACCGTGGCCTACTCGAGCGGTCCTGTTCCTCGAGGGTGACGTTGAAGTCCCTGCCTAAGACCAGGCTCTCATGAGGGCTCAAGGTGCCCATGTAGTCGGCCGCCCGGCGGAAAAAATCCGCCCCGTACAGGTCCAGGACGGGGCCGTACACGTTCACAAAGTTCACTACCGTCCCCACCACTCCGGCCCGGACGTGCAGCAGGCGGCCTGGCACCGCCTCAATGTCCTCCAAGATCTCCCGCAGCAGGCTCGGGGAGAAAAGGGTGGCCACCCCGCACGAGCTGGCTGACAGGTGACTCTGGAAAACCCTGTCTCCCCACTCCAGCCGCCAGGTGGCAGCGTCGGCCGGAGTTGTCCAGGTCTCCTGGAGGAACACCACTGAGTAGACCCCTTTCCGAAGGAAAGAGAACACCTGGCTCCTCCGGAGACCCTGCCTGCAGCCACGGATGTTGAGGGTCGCAATGTTAAGCGACGTCATGGCTGGCAGGAGGGGGCTCTGACGACTCGGTTGGGGGCTCACGCAGGGCAACGCCCAGCCGGTACCCAGCCCCCCGCCCGTACGCCGTTAGGGCGTCGTACATGGACCGGGCCCGGTTGCACACCCGGGCGTTGCACCTGTTCGGCCCCTTACCCTCCTTTACCAGTGCCCTCGTGGCCTTGAGGATGCTGCCAAAGTCGCCCCAGCAGTCCAGGGCCAGCTGCACCTGGGCCGGAGCGTGCCGGGTGCTTTCCCGCTCCAGGAAGGCTATCAGCTTCTCCCTGGGGACTGCCTTGGCTGGGGGGGTTGCAGGCTCAACGCTGCCTGCTGACACCCCCGCATCCTCAGCCCCCCAGCCTGGTCAGGTCCAAGGGAGCCTGGCTGGCTGGCTTGTTCCGCCTCTGCCGATGGTCTGGCAGAGGCTTCCTTGGCCTCCATCTGGACCTCTTGGTCCGCTTGGGCCTCCGACTCGGGGCTGCAGATCTCCCTCGCCCCTTCGCAGGGGAGCTTGGTCGGTGGGGAGGCTTGGCCCTTGCCCTTCCTCCCCACTAGTTGCCAGAGGGGCGGGGGGTGCCTCCCCCTCCGGACCCATGCTGGAGCTCACCAGGGTGAGCCCCAAGGTCCCTTTGACGGGGGAGGCCGATGTTGGGGAGGGCCCTACCTCGGTGATGGCAGGCTCAGGGGGCTCCTCTAGTATGGGTTCCTCTGCTGGTTCTGCGGCCTCCTCCGCTGGGATGACCCGGACTTTCT
>NW_005843346.1:10300-13823 GCF_000455745.1 Alligator sinensis | reverse complement strand
TCTTTTCTGGCGCCCCCCCGGTGGGGGGGGGGGGGAGGGGGGCTCCACCCGCTCACCCAGCGGGTGATCCTCAGCACGGGTGGGAGGACTGCCCGAGGTGGAGGCTTGGGCAGGGGTTGGGCCTGGGGCTGGGGCCAGGACTGAGCCCGGCTCTGGGCCTACCTGCCTCTCCCCGTCTCCCGGAGCCTGCCCCCCGGTGACTGTGGCCGTGGGGGGCACTGCTGCTGGGGGGCTGCTGCTAGGGCCGGGGGTGCCGGTGGCAGGGGCACCCCCTCCACTGGTGGGGGTCCGCGATGCCTGCCGCGCTTGCCCATAGGGGCACTCTTGGAGGAGGTGCCCTACCCTGCGGCATTTGTAGCACCGCAGGTCCTCCACTGTGAAGAAAATGCGGTGCGGGACCCCCCGCAAGGATTACCTGCAGGGACCCCTCCACCCCCAGCCGCGCCTCCACCTCCGGCTGAATCATCACCTGCCGACGGAAGGAACGCACGTGCCGGAGGCTGGGGTCCTGGCACCCCAAGGGCAGAGGGAACACTAGGGAGATGACTTTCCCCAGTGAGGAGAGATCGGGCAGGAGGGCCCAGTTTGGGAGGTACGGGGGCACCGAGCTGAGGACCACCCAGGCCCCTGGCTCTTCTAGGGGCTCAACGGGGACATACTCCCCATCCACCATGAGCCTCCTCTCCACCGCCTTCTGGGTGGTGGCCTCCGTGGCAAGGAAGAACACTCCCTTGCCATGGAACCTGGAGGCCGCCACAATTTTTCGGGGCCCTCACTACCCTAGCTAGGGCTTGCACATATGGCTCAAACACGGCCCCTTCCCAGTCGGGTAGCCAGCGTCTCACCCCATTTTTCCGGGTGAGTGCTGAGAAGGGGGCCCCCCGCCCGGGATGGAAGATGCCGAGGCAGTGGGGGTGCTGACACCTGGCCCCGGGTAGCCAGCATCTCACTCCATTTTTCTGGGTGAGTGCTGGGAAGGGGGCCCCCCCACCTGGGATGGAAGATGCCGAGGCGATGGAGGTGCTGGCACCTGGCCCCAGGCCCGGCCCTGCTGCGCGGCCAGCAGCCGCCTCCGCGTAGCTACGGGCCCCCCCCCACTTCTCTCGGGGCGGGGCGCTGCTGCGGGGTCAGGACTAGGGCCAGGACTCATGCCAGGGCCTGCCTCAGCAGGGGACGGGTTGCTTCCTGGGGCGGGACCCTTGCCTTCCCCCCACCCTTTTGCGGAGGAGGCACCCGAGGACCTCCTGCCTTTCCTCTTCCCCTTGCCCCCACCCTCCACTCTAGTGACAGGGGCAGTAGCAGTACCAGAGGCAGTTCAGGCCTCCTCGCCCCCAGCTTGGCTGGTACTTGCTGGGGGCTGCCCACTCACTGCCTCGGCCCCTCTCTTGGGTCCAACAACTTTACCTTGAACTTCAACCACTCCTCCTTCTTTTGGGGGGGGGGGAAGGCACCTCCTCCATGCTGCACCGTGCAGGGGAGGACCACAGCGGCAGGACGGCAGGGACACAGGGTCACACGGGGGAGGGGCACGCGTGCTGCTGACCTACTCGGCCAAAACAAAAACACCAGAAGTGGGGAGTGGACCACAGGACACACACAATAGGGAGACACCTGGGGGGTGGGTAGGGGAGGGGACGAAAGGCAGCCCAGCCACCAAGCACTAGCCAAACTGTAGGCAAACAATAGAAAACCAATAGGAAAACAATGAAAAACAGCCTACTGGCGACCCCAAAATACTTCAAACACTTCAAAACTACACCCCGGAGGTGAGGTGCTCAAGTACCTCCAGGGTGGCTGCACAGTCCTTACTCTATGTAACAACAGGGTGCTCTGAAAACAAAAACCAAACAATACGACAGTCTCCAGTGCACTGGGGAGGGGAGGGGATGGGAGCAGGCGCGCAGGGTCTGTGCTCGGGTGCGCTGGGGTACTCAAAACGCCTCCACCAGTGTTGGGGTACGCTGGGGTCCACTGGGGTCAGGGGACAACAACTACTGTCCAAACAAACAAACAAAAAACATCAGCAGCAGCAAAAGCACCACCAGCAGGAGCAGCTACAGCTACAACCCCGCCCAACCCCCAAGGGCAAGGCCAAGGTTGGGGGCACCAGCGGCAAGCTGGCAGTGGCGAGCACAGACAAACAGCGAGGCAAAGCAGCGAGGCCCAGCAGCGCCACACCCACCACCACAGCCCACCAGCTGGCAGCCTGGGAACAGGCAGCACAGCCATTTTAAGCATGGCTCAGGGGTGGAGAGAGCAGGGCCTGGGCTTGATTGACGGACTTAATGAATGAATGGGAATCACCTGGAAACAGCCTCCTGGCCAGAAACGGCTTGACATGGTGCCTGGAAGTCCCTATAGGAATACATGGGCTTGACCTGGCGCACGACCTCCGACCCCGGATGTCCGTATGAGGTTTTTGAAGCGGGCCTCGCCCGACCCTTAGCTCCAGGAGGGCGGACACTTTTGATGGTTGGCCCCGGTGGCTGGGCCGGGTGCCACATCTACAATATTGCCAAGAAAGGTTTGCGGAGATTTTCGGGGACACGTTTTTCAGGACCCTAAATGCCCATCTTTGGTTCCAGAAGGTCGGTCAGGGGAACCTCTGGGGCAAAAGAACCATGCTGCCGCACCCACGGGTTGAAGTCGAGTCGTGTGCCCCGCTGCCGAAAGGGGGATGGCGGACACTTTGTCGCATGAGCTCCCAGTCTGAATACGGTTGTCACGCCTGGCCCGAAGCCCCCGGGCCTTCGCTCGGGCCGTGCCCTGGGCGCCGTTGCTGCGCATCGCTCGCCACTCCACGTGACACCCCGTTGGGAGGGCTCCTTGTGGGGGGCATGCCGCCGCCGGTGTTCAGGCAAGGAGGTTACCTCCCCCCCCCCACTTCTCTTTTCCTCTCTCCAGATCGATGTGGTGACTGAGGTCACATCGGGGAGGGCCCTTAGCGGGCCGGCGGTCCCACCGCCGGTGTTCAGGCGAAGCGGATCCCTCCCCTACACGCGTGAACCCCCTCTGTTGGAGACGAGGCCGTTCCTCCAGGCCCGTGGAGGAGGAGGGGTGTCCGACCCCGTGCCCGCGCGAGTCTGACTATTGTCGAACCATATGAAAAGTCCATACGGATATTTGGGCCACCACCGTCAGGTGGCCGATGGTGGTGCCGGCGTCCAGCTGGTGACCGGACAGGTGGTTTTTCTTTGGACCGCTAGGAACAAAAAAATTTCTTCGGGGGCCACCACTCTATGAATATCGGGCGGCTGGGCTCCCGAACATTAACCAAAAATTACGGGGGACAACTCAAAAGAAAACAGGGTGTGCGTGCAGGGTCACAGGTTCAAAACAAGTGCTCCCCCGGGGGTCAGTGAGCAGAGCACCCCGGACAGCACCCACCGGCTGGCAAACTGCTTAAGCTCGCCGGCGGCTACTGCCCAGTGGTGCTCCGCCCGGAGACGCGCACGAAGGACACCTAGGAAAAACGCCCCGAGGTCACCGGGAGCCTTCCCGGCCAGGGCCTCCCACCTGGGTA
>NW_005843346.1:9785-10290 GCF_000455745.1 Alligator sinensis | reverse complement strand
AGCCAGGGAGGGGGTAAAAAACAACCCGCCGGCCGGCCCCCCATCCACTCCAGATCTTCCGGGCCCTGGACCACGAGGAGCACGTCGTCGTCTCCTGCTCCAGGAAGGCCACCAGAGCCTCCCTGGGGACCGGCGCGTGTGGGGGGGCTGCAGGCTCAACGCTGCCTGCTGACACCCCCGCATCCTCCGCCTGGTCAGGTCCAGTGGCACTATTGTCGTACCTTTCTAAAATGTCAATAAGGAACCTTGGGCCACCCCCGTCAGGTGGCCGTTAGTGTTGCTGGCACCCGGCTGGTTGCCGGGCAGGTCTTCCCTGGAACTCCTGGTGCATACAAAAAAAATTCTTCGGGGGCCGCCACTTCACACAGGTAAGGCGGCTGGGCTCCCGAATATTTACTCAAACATTACGGGGGACAACTCATAAGAAAACAGGGTGTGCGTGCAGGGTCAAAGGTTCAAAACAAGTGCTCCCCCGGGGGTCAGTGAGCAGAGCACCCCGGACAGC
>NW_005843346.1:0-285 GCF_000455745.1 Alligator sinensis | reverse complement strand
AGGCGGGCGGTGGCAGTAGCACTAGCAGTGGCAGTAGCAGCAGCCAGCCCCGGCAGCGCCGGACCCACCACCACAGCTCAACAGCTGGCAGCCTGGCAACTGGCAGCACAGCCATTTCAAGCCAGCTCACAGGGGGACAGGGCGGGGCCTGGCCTTGAGTGGCGCACCCAAGCAATGAATGGCACTCACCTGCAAACAGCCTACTGGCCACAACTGGCATGACATGCTGCCTGCAAGGCCCCACAGGAATACATGGGCCAGGCCGGGAGAGACTTCCAGTACGCG
>NW_005843345.1:126898-191321 GCF_000455745.1 Alligator sinensis | reverse complement strand
CCCCCCACTGCCAACAGTGTCAGCAGCATCTGCGGGTGGTCCACGATTGCCTCTGGTCACTGCTGGCAGTGTCTGTGGGTGGTTGCCAACCCCTGGTCAACACTCACCACCCCCCTCTCCACCTGCCACCGACAGTGCCAGCAGCATCTGCAGGAGCTCCCAGCTGAGTGCCGCCGGGCTCCCGCCACTGCCAGCATAGCTGTGCCCCCCCAGCTGCTGGGGGCATTCCGTTCATGTCCCGGATAGTCCGGAGCTTGTCCACTGTAGCCAGAGTGAGTCCAGGATAGACCAGTACGAAGGCTGTGCACACAGCTTCTACTGGGTGCTGGTGGTGGTGGTGGGGAGGAGCCATACAGCATGTGGGCTCTGGGCTGTTGTGGTTGTGGGGGGCAGGGAGGTGTTGACCAGCTCACAACAGCTCTCCAAAACTGCCTATGTGGCCCACAGGCCCAAATAATTGCTCACCCCTGAAACAGGCATTTCTCTGTGGCTGTAGGGGATAAGACTAGAAGCAACGGCCTCAAGCTGCAGCAGGGAAAATTTAGGCTGGAGGAATCTTCTGACTATGAGGGTGATCAAGCATTGGAGCAGGCTACCTAGAGAAACTGTGCATTCCTGGAGGTTTTCAAGAGCAGGTTAGACATAGACTTGGCTGGAGTGGTTAAGTCAGGGATGAACCTGCCTTAAGCAGGGGGCTGGACTAGATGACCACATGAGGTCCCTTCCCTATGATCCTAATGCATACTACTACTTTTTCACTGGGACAACAGTGTGTGTTTTGAGGAGCTTGCTAGTAGTAATTTAATGTTAAATCCAAAAAGCTAATATATGCTGTAGGGATACTGTACCACCATCTTGCATCTATCACTTCTATTTTTAGATATTGGTCAGTCCTCCAGTGTAATAGGCTAACGTTCCAATTAACAATAATTTTGGAAGCAGTTGGAGGAAAAGTGATTGGACAGTCTCAACAAGAGGGAATGAAGAAGATTGCCTATGCCTCAGTCCATTATACTTGCCTTCATATGGACTCCTAGAAAGTGAATGTGGCTAGGAACAGCTACAGTAGCAAACATAAATCCGTACAGCTTGTGTGAGAGCCTTGCTCACAAACTGAGTCTGAGACACCCAGTTGTATGCAATATGCACTGATGACTCAAAATGTATAACAAATAACTGAAATGTGTGTATTGGCAATAGTTATAATTTTATATTAAAAAAACCTTGAAGTGGGCCCTTCCATTGTTTGAACTGCAGTACAGTACATAAGGGAAGAAATGGTATTGTTTAATCAGTGGCAGGGTTTGAACTGTTTGAGTAAAAAAAAATAAATAGATGCAGCCCTAATATTTGGGCTGCTGCATTATTAGAATATTGATGAACAAGAAATCAGGAGTGTGATTTAGAGTAATTTTAATTAATTACATTTTTCTGTGGATTTTGCCTGCCGCTAGGACAGGGTTTGGCAACCCCTGGCATACGTGCCGATAATGGCACGCAAGGCCATTTTCATCGCTATGCCTTGGGGCCGGGGCGGGGAGGCAGCAGCTGTATGCAGTCTCCCGGCTATAGCCAGCCCTGGCTCTGGGTAGCTGCTGCCAGCCGGGAGCCCAGGCTGCTCCCAGCAGGTGTCTCGGAGGCTGCAAGCCCTGCTGCAAGCAGCCTGGACACCATGGCTGGCAGTAGCTACCCCAGAGCCTGGGCCGGCTGCAGCCAGGAGGCTACAAACAGCTGCTGCCTCCCAGCCCCGGGCTTCAGGGAGGCAGCAGATACTGGCGATGCTTCCCGCTGTGCTGTCCTCAGCACCACTTCTGCAAAGCAGTGAGTGGAACCTGGCGCGGCAGGGCTCAGCAGGGGGCACAAAGCTGCCTGTCGCTCTGAGCTCCCTGCTGCCCTGGCCACACGTCCCCTGCAGGTGGGGGCAGCAGCAAGGGGCACAACCCTGCGTGCTGCCTACGCTGCTCCCATGCACACAGGGGAAGTGTGACCCGGGCAGCGCGGAGCTTGCAGCTGCAGGCAGCTTCCCTGTGTGGCCCCTCTTTGCACTGCTGCTCTGGAGGGCCCAGGGGAGGGCAGCAAGACAGGAAGCATAGCTGGGGTTTAAGGGACTGGGGGGCAGGGGCACAAACACGGCTTTGGGTGAGGGGCAAGGGGCAGCAGGACTGGGGGACAGGGGCTTTGGGTGGGGGGCAAGGGGCACAAGAGGGCTGGGCGGCTGTTGTGCAGGGACCCACACAAAACAAATACACAAGATCAAAGGGAGTATCAAGTTTTATTTATTGTCACCAGGTTTACAATTTTTAGACAATCTGGTATTTACCATAAAAAGGGCAACATTTATGATTATTAACTATACTAATATGCAGTGTATCCTGCCATATACCCCCTTGCCCTTGTTTTGCTTTTCTGGCATGCTGGCATTCCAGCACCTTCCAAGGCACTCCAGCCAAAAAACGTTGCCTACTCCTGCACTAGAAGAAAGGCCCAGCCCTCTCTGGGGAAGGTTGGGATCCAGTCAGCCGGGATCAGTGGAGCTCCTGGTGCCAGATCAGCTGTCTGGGCTTCATTGAGGAGGGTGGACAGCCCCCTCTCCACAAGCAGGGATGGAACCCATGCTCTTGGCTAGTAGCCACTGTCCCTACTCCTCAGACCTCTAGCAGCAAGTCAGAGCTGTGCATGTCAGAGATCATATTAACTCTTAATGTGCGACTGCTCAGAGCATGTTCTAACTTTAATACTGCATGGTAATATAGAGACATGACTGAGCACCTGGGGCAAAGTGGAAACCACAATTTCCAATTGCTGCCTGTAACAGGGGCCAGGCCATGTTACTGAGAGTAGGGCTGGGCCATAGAATTAGAAAGTTGCAGGGCCCGAGATAATAAGCAGCTGGCACCTACTTAGGTACTGTATTTACTCAAGTATAAAATAATCCCCCTAAAATTAGATTATTTTATATGGACAGTATATAAATTTGTTACAATTTTTCTGGTAAAGAATCTAATTATTGGAAGTTTGCATTAGATTTGTCTGCCTCAATACTACAGTAGGGAAAATAAATCTGGGGGATCAGATAGACCCCTTGATCTCTGCCTTTCCCCAGCTACCCTGCAGCTGCTTCCCCCTCTCTTTACTGTCAGACCATGCTCTCCCTAAACACATGGAAGTGAGAAGGAAATTTGAAAATGCTGAACTTTAAACTGAACATAGCTGTAGTAATTTGCATATAGTATCCATAAACTAAACTTATCCAGAATTGATGCATGTTACCTTTTTTGATACTGCTGCAAGTTTTAGCACAAGTTATTCCTGAACACACTTTTAAGTAGCGCTTTAGCATCTACTTAGAGAAAATATAAACTTTTTTTTATTTTCAATATATATATATATACACACACACATATGTATACACATATACACACATACGTATGTATTCATATATGTACACCTATACCTTTATTGGGTCCTGTTTTGTGACCCATACAGTTCAATTGACAGTTCATAATACACATCTACCGTTTACCATCGTCATCTCCATTTCAATAACATTACCTGCTTGTCCATGGCCATCTCCTTTACTCATTACAATCATGAAAAAACTACTGTGCCCCTTTTCCTCCTCTCTCCTCTCCTTCCCTCACACCCCTTACAACATCTCTGTTTCTTTCCCCAGTCCTTTTATGGCTCCACTGCTTCTGAGTCTTTCTTGTTCTGTTCCTCCTTATAGTCATCAGCATTTTCCATGTCATTGTTTCCTCCTCTCTAGTGGTCTCATTTTTGAACAGTCTGTGCAATTCTTTCCTTTTCCATGCATTTTCCACAGTCTTCTCCCTGTTGTTGCCTTCCATCTTCTAATGCAGGGGATGTCAACTGGGGGTACACGTACCCCTGTGGGTACTTGAGAAGGCCCTAGGGGGTATGTGCGGGTGGATGGGGATGGAGCACTGCCATGCGCCATCCCGCACTGCTGCGCAGGCGTCATCCGCCCAGCTGGACACGGGGCCTGGGGGAAGCTTCCATGCATTGTCTGCTGCCGCTCTGTGTTGAGCCACATGCCACTCCCCACCCCTGCATCCAGCATCGCCCCGTGTGTGCTGGGGGCTGCTGGTGCAGTGCAATGCAGTGTGGCCCCCTCATGGGCTGCGTGCACCCCACATGTCCGGGTGGGCGGCAGGTGCACACAGTGCTGTGCGCAGGCAGCTGGGGGCCGTGAGTGCCAACTGCTCACAGTGGGAGGGGAAGGCAGGGAAGGGGAAAGGGGGCAGGAGCCCAGCCCCCAAGCTCAGCTCACTCATTCCTCCTGGGGAGTGGTGCCAGGAGCAGGACCCATCACAGCTGTCCCACGCTTGCCACCTCCCCCTGCTCCACATCTGGCTGCTTGTCACTGCCCCGGGGGGTACACTTATTAAAAAGGGGGCCGCCGGGGGTACACTTATTAAAAAAGGTTGAAAACCCCTGTTCTAATAGTACAGCTATAACTCACTCACCCCCATTCTGACAGTTTTCAACTGGGAGGACCATGTGTCTGTACATGAGCTGGTAGGTTCCTGATGTTCCACAGGGCATTTCTGAAGCAGGAGATGAACTGCTGTTGAAGTGGGCTGTGGGGGTTCCTTGCTGCTTGGTCAGATGGCTGAACAGTGCTGCCTCTCTGCTTAGGGTTCTGACCTTTGTCACCTAGCTTACTCTCCACCACACCTCCCTGACATATGGACAGCTCCAAAGCAAGTGGTTGACTGTTTCCTCCTTTCATTAGCAGGTTTTCCTGCGGCAGTTTGGTGGGTCTCCCAGCCCCACATATGTCTCAGTGCCCTCACGGGAAGCATAGGCAACACATAGGGGCAGGGTGGGGGGAGGGGGGGGCATGTACCCTCCCAGATTTCTGCACCTATGGAGGGCACAGGGCATGGGGCTGCAGGCTGGCAGGAGCCAGGGCCTGGCAGCAGCAGGGGTGACAGCGGAGGTGGTGCAATTGCTATGCCAATTGTGGGGCATGGGGCTAGCAGTAGTGGGGCAGCAACAGCATGGTGTTGTGCTCCCCCACTGTCAACACTTATGCATTGTCTATGACAGGAAGCACCCAGTGGGCTACCTGCCAGTCCAGATCCCTGTGTTCCTTCTGTAGGTTTTTGTGGAAGATTTGCTCCCACATGATGTTTAAGCTGTCACCAGGGAGTATGTCCATGGGAGACAGTCCATCCCTTGCCCTTACCACCTCCTGCATCTTACTGTGGTTTTTCAGGGGCCCCACAGTTGAGGACTGTATTAAAGTGGGACTAAGTGAAATGTACTGGTACTACAGGAAGAGGATGACGGGAAAGAAATGGCAGATCTCATTTGAGGGAGAGGAGTCTGGCATAGACTTTTTCAGGGGCAAGCCCTCTGAGGAGGGCAGTGGGTGAGGTATGGGTATCGAGATGGGTGCACGGGTGTGCAGATGCACAGTGCAAACTGCACAATGGGCTTTTAGTGTGCTTTGATCTGCCAAACAAACCACAGAGGCCACTTGGAAGAGTGTCGGACAAGATGTAAATATACATATACACATACACACGCGCATTATATATATTGCCAGTGAGAATGATGACAATGACCATAGAGTGTGTATCTGTGTGTGTTTATAAATATTTTTGCACAAAAACAAAAATAAGCCAATCCAAAAGCCTGCAATAGAACTGAAGGTCACTGCACACAGACCTATTTAAAAATGACAGAACCTGGTCTAAGATAGGCTTGGATGGATGTAGCATCAGATTTAACAGTTTAGGTTAGACTGGTCTATTAAACTTCTGTCCCAGATTCCGTCCCAAGTTAAATTAGGTTGCAGTCCCCTGACATCCCAGAATGCTTTGTAGCTCCCCTGCTAAACCCCCTTGCAAGGCAGGCAGGTTAGTCTTGGCCGGTGCTCATCTTCTCTGGGCAAGTACCAGGCCTGCCCCACCCTGAGCTGTCACAGAGCTTAGGCAGCAAAGCCTCTTTTCCCCAGCCCTGCATCCTGCCTCAACCTGCCAGCCAGGCCAGGCAGGGGGGCAACAGAGGCCCCTGCCCTGGCCCCTACAATCAGCAGCATAACTGGGGAGGACATGTAGTGTGGGCTTCTCTCCTCCCCTGCTGACTGGCTCAGCATGGCTTCTTCCCTCAGCCTTGCTCCCCACCAGCTGTTAGGTGGGTGTGGGAAGCAGAGGCTCCTGTCCCCAGGCCCACCAGACCCAACTGAACAGATGTTGGGGGGGGGGGGGGAGCAGCTGTGCAGCAGGGGACTCCTCTCCCCCCAGTTCCCGGTGCAAAAGACATTTGGGCAGGTCCTGCCTGAGACTATAAGGTGGTTAGGGTTGAGTGGGAATGTGAAGCCCCTGCCCAAAGCCAGCACAGTCTGGCATGATCTGTTCATGATCATTACAACTGCAGGCATGATCCATGAGGGCTCAGAGCTCCAAAGCTGCCTACCACACTGGGAACTAGGGACTGGGGGCGGGAAGGGGGGAGGAGGAGGAAAGACCCCACTGCACAGGCCCCAAACACTTTGCTGGCCCAGGTGGAGGGAACCAGGCCTGGTCCGTGCAGCACAAGGCTCCACTCCTCCTGTCCCCCAGTTCCTGGTGCAGCTGACTGTTGCTGGCTTTGAGCTAAGCCACAGCTCATCATAAGCTGTAAGGGTGGGGCAGTGGAGCCTCCTCTATCATGAGGCCCCCTCCTGCTGTTTGAGCTCAGGGCTGGGTCTGCATGGCCCGGAGCTCTGTTTCCCCTCCCCCAACCCTCCTGACAGCTGCAAGCACAAGCTGTGGCTTGGAGCCCCATGACTCCTCCGCTATGCTAAGAACCAGGGGGGAGTGGGAGGGAAGCAGAGCCCCCCCCCACCACACAGACCGCCTCCCACTCCCCCCAGACCAAAGCTGGGGGGGAGCAGCATGGCAGGGGTCTCTGCCCATCCTGTCCCCAGTTCTCAGGCAGCCTTGACCCCCCCAAGCCTGAGCTGGGGGAACCTCCTGCAGTGGAGGGGGGGACGACACAACAGAAGCAGCTGGTAGGGGGTGCAGCTTGGGAGAGATGTTGCACTGGCCAATCGGGGTGTCTGGCTAGTTGCTCCACCTTCTCTGGCAGCCTGTTGCAAGTGCCCCAGCCTGCTGGCATCAGCCAATGCAGGCTGCCTCTGTGCCCCCTCCAAGGGCAAACATGAGTTTTGTTCACTCCTGAACTAATCTAGGGCACTTAGAAAAACACATGAAAGTTAGTGCAAAACCACCTCAGGCTTTTTGAGCCTCTGTACCCGGCCTTTATTGACATTACCATATGTTTTATTCAGGTGGGCCATACTAGCCTATTCTTTTGGTAGGTTCCCCTCAGCATATTTGCCTGATATGGGCTATGTATTTAATAGTCATGCTCAGTGTTGGTTGCATTTAGACAGCTTGATAGTTGGTTTCCATTACTGAATACATGCTACTTTTGACAGTGGTTTCAGGATAGACAATGTATTTGGTGAGGTTTCCTTAGAGGCGAATGCAAGAGAAGAGGCTTTTTCCCCCCTTGCTGTGCGGGAAAAAAATCTCATGCATATAATATCTATACAAATACAAGATGACTGTGTGCGTTTGAGTTTTCCCCAGCTAAAACTTCTTCTATCGCTTGTTATGTACAAGCAGCCTTGGAAAGTCCAAGAGGCTCACTTCATTTGTCAGATGGAAAGATCTACCTGTGATGAGGCATGTAGGGGATAGAGATCTGGGCAGAATTTTACAAACATAAAATATTTTTGTTCATATTATCCTCTGCTTACGTTAATATTGATAGTTGTGTGAAGAATAATACAGGTCTGTAACCCCAAATAATATTTGTGTTTACAGTTGCTCTCACACACCCTACTCCCCACATAGACAAGGAAAGTTTTTCTTGCACCATTTGTGCATTGCTGGCCTTAGACATTCCATAAATAGCTAGTGTACACTCAATTTTATGAGATGGAAGCGGGGATTGGAAGCTGTTCACAGCAGTTTTAGTGATTAAAAGTGCCAAGTTTCCTTTTTAAAAGTAGGGTAGATATGGGCTCAGTCCCACCATTGCTAGAATTCTTGCAGCTGTTGCTTTTGCCATATATTCAGATAACCGTAACATTTCAAATACTATAACATTTCAGACATCAAACTAAGGACTCTATCCAGGAAATAAATATTCATCTTTGCTACTGCAGACTGCTGAATGTCCGAGTTCCAGAAGTTGGCTCCTAGGAATGAGAACAAGATTGGATGAAAGTGCCATTAGATCTTATCACACCATCTTAGATGATTATTTACTACCTAGTAAAGGTTTCTGTTACCAAATCTGCCCATTACTTTGGGGTGTGCTCATTTATTAGGGATAGTTTCTAGGGTCTTGGTGATTCTGTCAATGTGCTGCTTGTGTTACTATATGGAGCTGTATTTCTCCCTTCTGCAAGCCCTCACCCCCAGTGGAGCTATCTTGCAGGACTCAATCTCAATGGGACTGGGTTCCTCCAGTCACCGAATCAGTCATACACACAAACACACACAAATTAACGTGACACGCCTGACCTGGCCGGGCTGATCAGCATGGACAGGCTGACACCTTCATATGCCAAGAATCAGTTTATAAGAGCAACAATAAAATGCAGTCAGACACAAGCACACAGCTGAACAGAATCCCTCTGAATCCGGCTGGGTGTCCAGCTGACACCCTCATGGGCCAGCATTCAGTTCATAAGGGCACGTCTGAGTCAAACTGGGTCAATCAGCCTATACAAGCTGATCCCCTTATGTGTTTCAAACTCAGCACGTCCCAATCTTTGGCCTCTTGATGAGCAGACCCCACAATAATTTGGGCTTCACAGGGATCTTTAGCATAGGTAAAAGAAGCGTTGCTGCAGAGCACGGGAGGAAAGAGAAGCAGAGAAGGAAAAATATACCCAATTACTACCAGTTTGACTATAAAAGTTATTTATTGCTAAGCATATGAAATATATAATAGTACTAGTAGTAATAGACATGCAAAAGAAAAACAAACACCAACAATGACAATACTACCCTGGTTTCACTAAGTATTTGGGGAAACTTAGCTCAAGCTTAACTGATACAGTTCAGGTTCAGAAGTTTATGCCTAGAAAGAAGACAGAGAACGCTGGGATCTCACCTAGTCCACGGTACTCAGGCTGCAAAGCTGACAGGCACAGTCTGTAGCACAGTCCTTGAAGGGAGAGATGA
This sequence comes from Alligator sinensis, assembly GCF_000455745.1. Taxonomy (NCBI): domain Eukaryota; kingdom Metazoa; phylum Chordata; order Crocodylia; family Alligatoridae; genus Alligator; species Alligator sinensis. The sequence goes on along the minus strand of NW_005843345.1, from coordinate 182,106 downwards.
TCTGTTCTTCCAGCGTCCCAAGAACGACAGGGGATGGTGTCAGCACAGGGGTTTTCTTCTTCTCCTTCTTTCCTCCTGCTTCTACTTCTTTTCCTTCCTTTTCCTCTTCTAGCAGCACACACACTTACAGATTTTTATACCCTCAGTTCAGCTGCTTCGAAGCACCCTCAGTAGTGTAAATCATTGTCTTTTCTATTGACAAGGGGTTATCTGGTTTGGACCATCTCAGGAAACTGATTGATAATCAGGAAACACTTAAGATTAGGGAGTAACCCAAATACTTGGGAGCCAGCTTGAAATTCCTATGGGTGGCAGATATACTGATGGGATATCTCATGGTTTCTTCAGGAACAATAGATAGCTTGCAGCATCAGGATTTTGGATTTTTACTTGTTGTGCACAAGCCTCAGCTTAGCATGACTTTTCCAGATCTTACTATAGTCTTTTAACAGACTTAAAACAATTATTGGGGTGCTCATAACCTTTTGTGGAGAGGACTCCCACCAGTCGTCTCGGGAAAGATATGACAACACCTGGGATTAGGGCTCCAGCAGGCTGGATGCTGTGATGAACCCTTAACCATGGGGGGGAAAGTCCTTAGCAAATCCAGATTAGAACTGGTCTGATAAATGCTGAGCTGGGTGTGTGTGAACATGGGTTGATTAACATTGGAAGCACAGATTCCCCATCATGCAGCGCTCTCCTGCTTCTCTGGTCCCAGAATTCACTGCAGTCTCTGCTTCAGGCTTTCTGTTTTCCATCTCTCGTGTAAATGAGACCTAGGGCAGTTGATTCACTCTTGTCACCCTTTTCTGGTGAGGGTCTTAGGTGCGTCTCTCACTGCATCTTAATCAGTTTCGTTTAGGTAGAGGAGGGGAGGGGGGGGGGTGAGTCCTTTGTGAGTCAGACACACTGTATCCTGTGCCCTGATTGCCCAAGAATACAGAGCTGAGACGTAACAGTTTCCAAGTAGGTTAAATTATATTAGCTGCCAACTAGGGAGAATGGCAGTGATATGACTACTTGGTAAGGAAGTGAGCCCCTTCAAAAAGTGTTTTGCTGTACTAAAATATAAGATAATGAATTTAAGAATGAATGCAGATCATCCTGACAGAATGATAGGCTATATCCTGGAAAGCAATAATTGAAAGATTTGTAGAGGTCACAGTGAGTAAACAATTGAATGAGGGCCTAATGTAAGGCCACGTGCAACAGGACCCGTGCCACAGGGGAGGCCATTACATCCCCTGCTGACGCCTTGACTCCTGCACTGCACTGTGGTACTCTCCCTTTGTCCTCACTTGCTATGGCTTGATCTTATTAATGAAATTTAGAAAGGGAGGCTGCCAATGGGTCTTGGAGCACACTGTAACTTGCCCTCTTGACCCCAGGTTCCTCTCAAACCCTGCTACTCCCAGCCACTCTTTCTTGTTAGATGGGCCCCCTTGGCCCACACATGCCTCAAGGGCACTCACTGCCTTAGTGGCTAGTCATAGCCTCCATACCTCCCCTACAGCTATGCCTGCACCTCACAGGTGTTTCCAGTCATCACTTAAGCAGGCACTTTGCCCCATACCACCAGGTCTTAGGCCCCCACCCAAACTGCTCTGACTGCCTTTTCCTAGGCTCACTACACCAGAACTGGCTATAGCCCTTGTCTCACCCTCTTGGGCTCTCTAGGAGTCCTCTGGCCCCAATCTCCACCCTTTTCTGGGCTGTGGGGTCTCAAGCCCCTGTTTCTGCCCCTCTTGGGCTCACGGGCCCTTTGGCCCTGATCTCCACCCTTTTTAGGGCTGTGGGCCCCAAGCTGCTTCTCTGGGCTATGGGTCCTTAACTCTAGTTTTGCCTCTCCCAGGCTTTCATCTCTTGCTGTAATCAAGCCCCTGCCCTCTGGCAGAACTCAGGGCAGCCATGTGCCCCTCCGGCACCACTGGGACCTCCTCTCATCCCTTTCCAGCCCCAGCCAAACTCATGTTAAACCAAACACAAACATACGGGCTGTAACTTAATTCTCTAAGCCTATTGGCTCTCCAATACAATCATCATTCATACTGGTCCCAATCCCCTGCCAGCCCTACTTGTGGCTTAATAGGCATAGCAGGATGTCACTCAGACCATCCATACTGGTTCCACCCCCTGCCAGCCCTCAGCCCTCTACTTGCAGCTCCCCAGCATAGCAGAATCTTACCTAATCTCTCAGCAATAAGCATCCTCCTGCAGAGCTATTTCCCCTTCACCCTCCAGGGCCAAACTGTTTGCACTGGCTCTGGTCTTGGCTTATGTGCGCCAGAGCCCTGCCTCCTTCCAGTCAGGTGACCCTGGGCCACCTGCAGGATGGCCTATAGCAGCAGAGCTAGCACTGTATTTGTTCTCTTGCTGCTTCCCCAGGATATTCTCCTATTGTACTATTGCTGTACTACTACCACAGCAATAGGCATTTCTTATTTAAAGGGCTATGGATGCTTATCACTATATCTAGGAGCCCCCGCTTGACTGCCTGAGCAGTGATATTTCAACATAGTTGTTAATTGATCAAAGTTTGAGAAGTGATTTATTTTCTCTTTGTAAGGACATTTATGCATCAATTAACAGGTATTAAAGGGTTCTTTAACAAGGGAAGACATAACAAGAATGAACAACAGGAAGTTAAAGCCGGACAAATTCAAATTCATGTTTAACTTTTAACAGTGAAGGTGATCATCACTGAAACACCTTACCAAGAATATGATGCATGAATGATGCGTGCCCCAGAGGCTGGGCAGGGCACGGTGACCGCCCACAGGTGGTGGCAGCGGTGGGGGCATGGCAACAGCAAGCAGGGAGCTCCCGCAGGCAGCTGCAGCGGTGTCAGCAGCTGGGGAGAGGGGGTGGAAACTGCCAGCCGGTGGATAGCAACCACCTGCAGACCAGCAGCGGCGGTGGCCAGTGGCAATCAGCGACCACCCACAGATGCCACCAGCAGTGTCAGTGGCAAAGGGGTGGGGTGGTGAGCGGTGACCCTCCACAGGCGCCACCAGCAGCATTGATGGCAGCCAATCACAGGGGGTGCGCCGCCAATCTCAGGGGGTGCACATGCACCAGTGTGCACCCCCTACTTGTTGCCAAATTATGATGCCTAATTTTCTATCTTCTGAAGTCCTATGGGGAAGATGTCTTAAGGAAAGATAGACCCTAGTCTAGTGGTTCTCAACCAGGGTACTACAGCACTCTGGGGTGCCTTGAGATCTTTTCAAGGGTGCTGTGGAATACTGCAATCTTAAACACAAGAGGCTGTAAATGGGAGAGGAACAGTGAGGAGAAAAAAACTTTCTTCATACCTGTAACCTCCCGTGCCTCTCCCTGGTATGTCGTGGGTGGGGATGCTTCCCGGACTTTGCCATGGCTTCTTGGGCCAGATGCTCTAGTCAGCAAGCGACTTTGGGGTGGTTCCCCAGGGGGCCTCGCCTGCCACGTCTTTGATGATTAATTGGTTTAAATTGGGAGGACGATGTTTGGTCCTGCCCCACTGAAGTCTTCCCTTGGTCTCTTCTTCTGGTCCCTTTCCGTGGGGCTCTGCCTCCCCTACACCCCGCCTACCGCCAACTGCGATGTTACCACTCGCGTCACCAAGGGTGAAGTCCTGGGTGGTCTTCAATGCTCGAGGTCGTAGGGTTTGATGGCCACAATCAATCAGTGGTATTCCTTCCCCGAGCATCTTCTGTGGCCCCCTTTTTCCTGTTTAGGCATCGTGTGTGCTTGGCTCTGTCTCGTTCCCCGTTGTGTCGTCCCTTCCTTGGATGGGGTCCTTACTGCCCGCTGGTAGCATTCGTATCAAGTTGCTGTTGGGTCTCCAAGGACCCCAGTCTTCAGTGGTGCCGTTCAGTGCCCACTCTGGCTCTGTGGGTGCCTCCCCTGGCTCAAGCTGGTCGCGGATCCCTAGGGCTTCCCCCTCCTGGGGTGTCTACCATGTCTCTTCTCTGGGATCGCTGGCACACTCCTGCCCCTCTGGATCAGCTGGGGGCTCCTCTCCCAGCACCCCCTGCTGCTCCTCTGCTGAGCTTTTTATTTTAGCCCCAGGCATCCAGCTGGCCAATTGGCCCTGGCAGGCATGTAAGAAACGTGTCCACGCTGATGCAGGAGCCATCCCCAGCTCCTTCCAACATGTCCATTTTTTTTTCCTTTGAAGTTCTGCTGCGGCGGCTCTGCCTGCTGTGGTTTCACTTTTCCCACACTTGTCCTCCAGTGCAGCATCCTGCCACCTCCCAGCTTCAGAGGGTAAGTCTTTTCCACAATACCCTGTTCACTCTCCCTTTCAGCATCCTCTCTTTGCCACTACGTAACACAGGGTATTGAGCCAATAAATGGCCTTTCTTATGTTCTTAGCAAGTGGAGCACAGACAGCCCATGATCAGGCTGGTGCCAGGACAGAGTCCTTGGAGTCCCAGGACACCAGCCACCGCCAGCAGCATAGGAGCCCAGCTGGATCCCCCCGCCCAGCTAGGTCTAGGGAGCATGGGGGCATATGCAGCTGAGCCCAACATAGTGCTTTTAGCCCAGCTACTACCAAGGCAGCCTCATGCCCAGGCAGTTTGTTAGGAGGAAGTGGAAGCTGGGGTAGTATGGACACCAAGCCATGCGGTTGACTGCCCAGAGGTCAAAAGTTTGAGGCCATAGCCGAAGTGGTCACAGCACGGCCATATCAGATTCTAACAAATCTGCAAATTCTGCCAAATACCTTGTCACAGGAACATAAAAAGGAAAGTGAATCATCTTTTGTGGTTTCTTGAATTCTCTGCAACAGAAAAGTTGCTCTATTATTTTACTGTAAAAAAAAGTTAAATTTAAAAAAAGAGCTGGCATTTTCCAAGTGCCTTGAGTCTAACAAGGGGTACTTTGAGCCATAAAAGGTTAAGCAGCACTGCCCTCGCTAAACAAAAGCTACTGGGATCAATACAGGGGTAACTGGAAGAAATCCGATACCCTTTTTGGATAGATCAGACCATGTCACGGTTGCTTCTGGCCTTAAAATCTATACCTGTTAGGCAATTATGAAACGAATGCCTTGAAGAAAAAGAATTCAGGGGTCAAGCATACTGAAGGGGGTAGTGCTCAAACAGATATATAGAAAACAAAATAGCATTTCCACACTCCTTAAACTGTGTGCAGGCTAGAATATTGGAAGCTTGTACTGGATTTGTCCTTTGGGAAAACCAGTCATCTCACTGATTTCATTAACTGTTGTTGCTGTGCACTGTAATTGCCAAGCAGGATCAAAGCAGCTATCCATCGAGGCACAAAGTAACTTTTATGATGGGTCATACTATGCAAGTGTAAGGAGAACAGATATTAAATGACAGCATAATGCATAGAACTCTCCTCTTTCCGAGCAGCGCTTAAGTTGTGCTTAGGGATTTCCTTTTACCTTTCATAGCTGCAGGTTGGCTCACTGTATTGTTGGAAACCATGTCTTTCCATACATTAGTGTCATGTTGAGTTGGGCCCTAGCTACTGCTAAAATGAATATCTGATTTTCATTTTAAATCAAATCTACCAAGAGTTTAAAAAGGCAAACATTGTACATAGGTAAAATACAGCTAGTGTGCACATGTTTAGTTGGTACCCTACAAAATAGCACGGGCCTTTTTGGTGATTTTAAATGTCAAAAGTTCAAAGTTATATTTGTGTTTTTAAAAAAATGGCTATAATTCTTAAATGGAATGAATTACAACTAGGAAAGTATATAACTGAGAGAACATTATTCTGATAGGAGGAAATGTAGCAGCATGTACAATTCAAACTTAGTCTTGCACACGCTTAAATACCTGGTACATATATGCTATTTTAAACTGTGGTCCTTTGCAATTAGGGATAGTTATATAACTTATTGTAGCATTGAAAGGCACTGTTTTCTAGCAAGTTCTTAGCTTTAGTGTCACTGCTCAAGAATACAAGGTTATGTCATGCTACATACTACTCAGAGTCATGCTTTTCAGGTGTCATGTTGTTGCAAATGTTATACCCGGACCAATTAAGGGGTTGAGTACAGTAGACTTCAAACACATGAGCTGAAATTAACCTGCATCTGTGTATGTGCATAAGTACTATATATATGCATTGTTATATATACATAAAATGTATAATAATACAAAGCATTACTGTAATAGATGATACGGTGGAGCACTTGTGCTTTATTGTGACTATTTAATGCACTCTCAACAACTGAAGAAGCAAGGTCCTTCCTCCCATTCATGAGGGCTATGTCTTAAATCCTACTGGAAACAATAAGACAGTACAGCCATAATTCTGTACTGCTGTCATAACTACGAGCCTGAAAATGAGCCAATCTGAACTTTCCCCTTCCTTTCTAGATCATATTTCTTTTAGGAAAGGAATTCTAAGCCCTTTTTTCAATCTCCACAAAGAGGAAAGTCCTGATCCTCAAGGGAAACTTACACAACACTTCCCAGAGACAAGCCTATGAGCTCCATTTCATCAACCTCCTGGATACTAGAGATCATGGACTAAACATAGACATTGGATTTTTGATACATTATAATCTGCCTGGCAACTGACTCCCCAGCCCAGCCCCTGGCTTGTTTACTTTTCATTCCATCCAGGAAGAGCACACACCAACTGCTGTAACTTCCTTAGCCTGACGAAGGGTTTCCGAACCCGAAAGCTTGCTTAATAACTATTCTCCAACCATTTGGGTTGGTCTAATACAAGATATCAAATTCACCCAAGGAACCTTGTCTGCCAAAGGGGAAAGGGCACTTAACCCATCACATCCTTAATATGAATGAGTCCTCAAAAATCAGCAGAGCGATACATTTGCAAATAGGGAGTAAACTGCTAAAATATGCTACACTGTTTAATATTTGCTTTTATAATCACATCCACTTCTGGTTTAGATGCTGCATTGAAAGACTACAGGTGATGCTCTTGACATTCCATTATGCTGCAATCAAAACAGGCTAGTTCTGGGTTAATGAAAATGTTTCAATTTCAAAATATAGTTTAATTCCAGATAATAGGGCTGCTGTTGCTTTGGATTTCCTTCAGTGAGATGCCAGTTGACTAGGATAGTTTGAGAAATCAGGAGAGCTTGATTTCTTATTTTATCCACAAAAACATTAGCGCTAATTCCAGTTCAGTTTACCTAGTCCAGTTTACCACTAGTTCAGTTCTAGTACTAGAATTCCTCGTCTAGGAATGCTTTCCTAGCACGCTTTTTTACAGTGTAATCAGCGACAGCTCTAAATAACCTTTTTTTTCCCCAACAGAATAGGCAGTATTGACAATCTTGGGTATTAAAAACTGAGTCAAACCAGCAACTCAATATATTAAATTAAAAATCAGGATTCTAAATTGTAGCAAACTTCTAAGTCTTCCCTCTCCCATTTTTTAAAGAGCTTTCCATATAATTATTTTCAGGTGTTTGTCTGCAATGACAGGGGCTAGAAACTGCTTTTTAATTAATGAAAATGGGGTTTTAAGGAAAAAATCGCTAATTATTTTCAGACTGATACAGTTGTGCTAAATGGTGCAATTTCTGGTTATGGTTCTGTATTTCCTAGTTGGTGAGTATTCTTTCCTTTTTGTATTCCTGAAGTGGCATATTCTTATAGGTAGGTATCAATTGTTTTCCTAATGGATTATTTTCCTATTGTACTTCTGTACAATATTATGGGTTTCTAGAGTCCTGGTTATGATGTGCCTGTGCATTCTAAATATAACCAAACTAAAAGGCACTGCCATGCTAATTACCACTTAGCATGGTAATTAGCCTGGCTATTATGGGAAGTGATATCATGAAAAAAAAGCAGTAGATCATAGCAAAAAGTGTCACTTGGAAAAACACACCTTTTGTAAATGTCTCAGTTGCAGTAATTCAGCAAAGTGTCTGTAGAAATACCTTGTGTCAGACCCTGCAAGGGACAGAGTCCCATTAAGTCAATGAACATATGTCTGCTCCAGGAATGATAAAGATCTAAATTTGTTAGTCTCATGGACAAAGGAAAGCACATGAAAAAACTTAAGAATAACACTGTGAAGTGATACAAATGTAAATATTACATAAGATGGCTTGCATCTTATCTGCAATATGAAAAGCAGCACAGTTTAGAATAGTGGTTCTCAGCCTTTTTTGACTCAAGTTACAGTACCCCTTGTTAGACTGAAGACACCCCTCAGAAATGCCAGCTCTTAGTTTTAGGGGTGTAGGTTGTAGCTGTGTTGGTTTAAGGATATAGGCAGACAAGGTTCTTTGGGTGAATCTGATTGATATCTTTTATTAGACCAACTTAAATAGTTGGAAAAAGTTTTCTTAGGAAGCTTTCTAAGAATTTTTTTCCCAACTATTTAAGCTGGCCTAATAAAAGATATCAGATTCACTCAAAGAACCGTCTGAGCTCTTAGTTTTCACTCTTTTTTTAATACACAAAAACAGCATTTTTTCTGTTTCAACGAACTCAGAAAGATCACAACAGGTTACACTGTTTTTAACACTATACATTTCTGTTTTAAATCACTGGGTTTATCTTGTGAATCATGTTTGCACACTTAATAGCGCTAACATTGTGCAGCACCCTGGAGGCATCCTTGAAAGGGTCTCAAGAAACTCTCAGCTGTCGTGGCACCCTGGTTGAGAATCACTGGGCTAGAGAACTACAATCCACTAATTCCTAAGCAATCATTAACCTTTGCCAAAAGCCCAGTATGCTGCCTTCTGTATGTCTCATAACTACTATGTTCATAGATGCAAAAGTGGCAACTGTCTGCCTGAAAAGGATATCAAGGGCAAGTTACCTTTCATTATCAAATTATCAAAATTCAGTTAAAATATCATAATTGACAACTACTTTAAGCATAGAATTAAAGTGATATTTTGAGTTTACAAAAAATATCATGATAAGATGGTCATAGTCAACTTACTTAAAAAAAAAAAAAAAGTAAGGTTTTTTACTACTACCAAAACATTTGGAGCTTGTACATAAAAGGATGTAATTGTCAACTTAATCTTTTCTCTTTTCTAGTAGAAAAGGTCATCTGGTTATCTTTCATGTGAATTAAGGCATTGGGGAATTTTGTACAGCTTCATCACTTTTCTTATGATCTAAACAAATTACTAGTCATCCTGTTATTCTGTGTTAAGTCTCAAACATTTTGTGAAATAAAGCATAGTCTTCATAATAAGAGAAATTATACTTAATTGCCATCTGCCTTTACCTTTTAAAAATGTCTCTTTAAATGTAAATGCAGCTTTCTGATAGGGGCATTGTTTCCATAGCAACAAAGGCAAAAAATAAATCAATACCTTTATAAATAATTCTTTTGTTTAAAAAAATAGCTTTTTTTCCTCTTATTTTGTATAAAATGTAAGATACAATTTATGGAAATACCAAATGCACATAGACCTAATGGTAAATAATATACTACTAATGATCATATTGGGGGGGCAGGGAGGTCTTAATGAGATTATAAATGCTTGATTGCTTATACTGTAAACCTTGCAGTAAGGAATGATATTGTATATCAGTTTAATGAAGGGGATGTTGATGAAAGCGTCCATCTCATGAGTTGCTCTAGTGGGAAACTCCAGTAGACTTCAGTGGAGCACTGTGCTGGCAGAGAACTAGAATCAGAGCCTAATACGTTTAGTCTTTCCAGTCTTGAAAGTGTCATTGTTTGAGTCAGCATTGTACACTACAGACATTCGTTATTTTAGGGAGCATAAAGAACAATTCAGAATTCTGCCTTCTTCACATGCACGTTTTTAGAAGAATCCCATTGAGGTAAACCTATTTTAAGAACTGGATTTGCAGGCAGTACTGTGTATGTGAAATGGCAGCCAACAAAATACTGTCTCCTCTTTTGCATAGGTTACCTCTTGCATTCTGAGTCACCAGTTACATTAACCTTTTATTCAGTAAGTGGTTCTCTCTCTCGAGCCTAAAGTCCCTAAACATGGATCTTGAGAGTAACAATCATCACAGAGACTGGCAGTGTGGATTTTTCTGGCTTTCACTCTCCTAAAGTAAGAAATGTTAAGCCTGCCAGGGAAATAAAATGAGAACTTGTAGTATTCAGTTTCTATTAATGCTGACTAGTTTTGTGTGCATTTCTTTAAATTTCCACTTTCAGATGTACTAACTCTAGGCACCTGGGTCTGTCTTCATGGATTGTTTTTGAAGGTTGTTCTTATATAGTGGTGAAGTTGGCACTGCTGGGACTGGGAAAAAGGCAGGCACAGCAGTCTGACACTTGCTGGAAAAACAGAAAACCATTTTTGTCCTTTTTATAGCAACTTCTGCCATAGCACTGTTCAGTTTCAAGTTAATGCAAGCAGAGCTCCTTCAAAAGGCAACGTAAGAAATGGAACAGTTTGATGTTAGCAGTTTTACAATCTTCATTCCTTCATACAGGAACTATTCATCTGTATCTTGAACAGGACTATGTATGTTGTTAACACTTCATATTGTATTCATGTAACAGGTCAGTAGGTCTGTGCAAAGCGGCTAATATTCGCTTCGGATTTGGCTGATTCAGGGGACACCGATTCAATTCGGTGATTCAAATCACTGTCCCAAATCGATTTGGCGAAATCTGATTCGAAGATTTGGCTGCTGCCACTGCACCGCCCCACGTTGCATGGGGGGCTCTGCACAAGTTCACCCAACCCCCACTTGCTTCCCCAGCCCCCCGGCGGCCCGGGCGGGGCACCTGTGGAGGGGCTGGGGGAGCGAAGGGGGCTTGGGGGACTTGTGGCAGAGTGGGGCAGTGGGGATCGCCCCTCCCACCCAGCAGCACCCAGTGAGTACCAGGGCTTTTCTTTAAAGGGCCAGGAGCTGGGACGGGTAGAGCAGCCATCTGGGGGGGCTGGGGGAGTGGGCAGGGGTCAAAGGGGCTGGCAGGGGGCCCCCCATGGTCCCCTCTCCCCTCCTCCAGCCCCCCTCCTAGTACTTACCAGCTCCAAGTCTGGCTGCAGTTCCCTGCTGCAGCCACCAGAGACTGCCCAAATCATCAAAGCTCTCTGAATCTTTTCTGAAGAGTCAGAGAGCTTTGAATCGATTCGGACATTTTAATTGGTCCCCTGATTTGATTCAGATTCAGAGATTCAGCCACCGAATCGAGCCGAATCTCCTCCAAATCGAATCACTACCCAAAGCTTTGCACAACCGGACAATCCAGTATGTTTAAATGTGCCAAAGTACAGTCTTTATAGAGTCTTTATCTTCAAGGTGTAAATTGGACATCTGGCTAGTTGTGGGGCTACACTATGTTACTATCTGCCAGCTTCTGACTGATGTCTATGGAACATAATGATAGAGTTTATTCAACTTACTTTAAACAGCAGGGTCTATATCAAGCAACAGTATAAGCAAGTTTGTTATGCTGCGTGATCAAAACTGAATGAGCTCTGATGGAAATATGTTGTCCAGTTACAGAAAGAATAGGGTTTATGCATGTTTTGGGGCAGTAGCTAATGCTACTGTTGTGTGTGTTGCAACTCTTTTATAGCTAGAGGATTTTAGGCTTATATGGTGTGATGGTTTGACTAAACTCTGTGAACCAGAAAACATTCATCCTGGCTTCTGTGGACTGAGCCAAGGCAACTCTATTTGCCCAGCAAGCAAAGAAACTCCAAAATGGACAAAATATATTTCCAAACAGACTGTGTCCTGGGGCTTGCCAATAAATTCTCAATGCCTTCTCCCCCTTCTTTGCTATAAAGCCATTACTGGTTTCTCCTTGTAGCCTAACAATGTTAATTGTTGGACCTTACGACCGAATATCAGCTTGGACCTTACGACCGAATATATGATACAGAGGGCTTTGAGTAGGGGAGACCAACAATAAGCACATTATTGTGGAAATTGTATAGAAAAATGCTGGTTCTGCCCACTTCAGAAAGGCTGGAATTGGGATAAAACTAAATGTACATAGTAGATGCTATTCTGTAACATCTGCCTAACTTTCATTTTTGAACTGGAAATGGCTGGAAGGAAGAGAATTCAGAATATTAGATATTCTTTCCCATCAATCCACAGATTCTGATTGATTTAACCGACTCCCACTGTGAGGAGTTTCACATGCTCAAGAAAGAGATTTTGCATCTTTTTTTCATTCTGAAAAAAGCAAACAGATGAGGCTCAATGGTACATCTGGCCAGAAATGATACAATCCTAAATATCCAGGCAAGAAGGAAGCAGAATTATAGTGCTAGCTGCAGGGTTTAATAAGAGGGGAAATTATGGCATGAGTAGTATTGGGGAATGTTATAAACCTGATTCTAGAGTGTTTTAAGACAGGAAGTCATGACAACGTTCTAAGAGTGCTGTGGCTGATGTAATAGTCTAGTCTATTGGCTAGGGTCAGAGGAGAAAACAGAGGCCTGTCTGGGTGTCACTGAGCACCTCTGTGAGCAGGGGAGGGGAAACTTGCTAACACAGGATACTTCTTTCTTAGTCACCAATTACTGGCTGGTTGCATGAGGTCTCTCTCTCATACACTATAACAGTGGTTACCAACCAGTCAATCTCGATTGACTAGTTGATCCTGGAGCCTTTGACAGTGGATCTCAGTCTGTCAGAGGCTCCACAATCAGAGCAGCAGGATGCACGTGGAAGGGCTGGGCCACACCCCCTGCCACCTGGGCTGAGTGAGTGAGCAGCTTATCTGGGAGGTGGGAGGGAGGTGGGCTAGGGACCAGGGCAGGGCGCAGTAGATCCTGGGATGCCAAGAAGTGATCTTCACCATAAAAAGGTTGGAGGCAATATAAGCTGCTTGATTTCATTTTCAAGAAATTTCCCTGCCCCCCACACACAGCTAACAGTGGTGACCAGTATCCTTTCAATTGTTTTCTTCTCCTTCCTCACGTGCATTTGTGGCCTCTTATCTTATATTTGGAGCAGTGGTCTCCAGCCTTTTTAATTAGGAGATCACTTTCTGAATTAAAAAGCAACCCAGGGTCTACCCCATTCCCCTCCCCCATGGAGGGGGTCAGTCTGTGGGAAGGGAAGGGGGGGCTGCAGATCAAGGTAGTGGGAGAAAAAATGATTTGGGGGCCCCCCCCCACCTGGTAAGCCTGTGGGGGGAGGGGTGGGGGGAGGGGAAAGGGCTGTTTGAAGGGGCAGATTGGGGCCCTAGCAGTGAGGGAGGGAATGGGGCAGGAGCAGGGGGGCTGGGGTGAGTAGGGCCCCAGCTGGGCTGGGTGGTGGGACAAGAGGAGGGCCAGGGGGCTCAATTCATCCCAGGCCCTGCTCCTGCCTGTGCCCCACTCCTTCCCTCACTGCTGCTGCCTCAATCTGCCCCACCTGTGGTGGCGAGGGAGGGAGTGGAGCTGGGGCAGGGGCAGACCCTGCACAGCTGGGGTGGGACATGTGATGGAGCCATGAGCAGCTTGTCCCGGGGGTACCCAACACAAGGAGGGGGTGGCAGCTCCCGCCACTGCACACACGCTGGGAGGGCATGGGGGCTGTTTGCCCCAGATCTGTGCACAGGGGAGGGTGGGCTACTGCTGCGGGCTGGGGTCACACCAGGCTGTTCCCGGCAGGGGGACTGGGCTGCGCTGCGCTCAGTGGTGGCAGTGCTGGGAGGCAGGTTGGGGAGCTACAGCAAATTTTTGGGTGGCCGCAGCCTCCCTCATAGGCCTGCTCCCAACCCCCCAGCTGGGAAGAGCCCAGCACCACCCTGTCCCCAGCCTGCAGCAGCAGCCTGCCCTGCCCTGCCCTGCCCTGCGCACAGACTGGGGGCACATGCCCCCTCATGCCCTCCCAGGGTAGCTTCAGTGAGGCTCAGGGTGCAAAGCCCAGCATGCAGCGGCAGCCACCTCTGCGTTGCGCACAGGTCAGGGGGATGCCCCCCAGGCCTCCGCCAGGATGTATGCACCGGCGGGAGCTCCCCCTGTCCCCTGATGACCAGGGCTCAATCCTCCCACCACCTGGCCTGGCTGGGGCCCCACTCACCTTAACTCCTGCTCCTGCCTGTGCCACACTCCTCCCTCACCGCTGGGGCCTTGATCTGACCCTCTCCCCATCCAAACCCCACATACTGACTTGCTGGGCTGGGGGGAGGGCGCGCATACACACACGCACTCAGCCTCCCCCAGCCTCAGATGGACTGCAAGAGGCTCTGCGATCAAGCAGCCAATCGCGATCGACTGGTTGGTGACCACTGATTTAGAGCCTGCTTTGGAGCAGGGATTATTTTAGCGTGGTAATACAGTCCCTACCCAAGTGAGATTTGAGGTCTATGACAAACTCCCAAGTGTTACATAGGAGAAACCAAACAAGAACTGCAGAACTGCAAACCAGAATGAACGCATACTGGAAATCCATCAAAGACAAAAATATCCAATACCTGCAGGTGCCCACTTCTCACAAGACAACCACTCCCTCTCCAATCTTTTAATTCTAATCCTCAAAGGGAATTTACAAAACAACTTTTGTAGACTAGTTTACCAACTTCACTTCATAAATTTACTGGATACAAAAATCATGGCCTTAATATAGACAGTGGATTTATGATACATTACAACCTGCCTGAAATGTGACACACCAGATACCTACCTTTAGCTGACCACTTGCATTCTTTCACACTTTTCCTTCCCTTCCCCTGCTCTTATCTCTACCCTTTGTCTTCCAAACTTCTGCTCATTTTCCTCTTCACAGACTTCTTGGTTACTTTAGCTTATTGGTTCCCAACCTCAGGGAGCGACCTAAAGGGGGGGGGGGGGGGCTCCTCAGTAGGGTCATGAACCGCCCACACACATATACACACTCACATGCATGGCCCAGAAGTGGTGGATGGGCAAGGCGGGGCCACCATGCACAAAGAGGGCAATAGCAGCTCCCCCCCTCCCGCGCCATGGCTGCTGCCGTGCTCTGCTCTCAGCATCCGCCACCACACTGGGTTGGGATGTCCTGTTGGTGGCCAATTTAGGGTTGCAGTAAAAAGAGGTTGGGAACTACTACTTTAGCTTCTTTTCTACCTTGGAGAACTCTAACAGCAGAGTCTCCCAATGCCTGATGAAGGATGTTTGTGTTCAAAAGCTCACTAAGAGCATTTTTCCCCAACTATTTAGTTGATCTAATAAAAGATATCACATCTACCTAAAGAACCTTGCCTGCTTATGTCCTTAGACCAACATGGCTACAACCAACCACCCTACAATAATCCAGACTCCCCCTATGCCTGAAGAAGGGTGCTTGTGCCTGAAAGCTTGCACAGAACATGTTTTCCAACTATTTAGTTGTTCTAATAAGAGATCTCACATCTACCCAAAGAATCTTGCCTGACAATAATCCAAGTGACCCATCCCAGGCCCCCCGTGTTATTTCAGGTCAAGACTAAAGTGACTCCTGTACCAGGAGACGGGGAAGAAAGGAACCCCAAGGCTGCTGGCTCCAAGCCTGCAGGGGCTGCTTGTGTCCCCGGCGGCCAGTCCCCTTGGTTCTGCAACTCGAGCTGTTCCCTGAGCAGGGACAGCGCGGGAGGACTCCCTCAGCCAGGCGCCATGTCCGCTTCTTGCCCCCAGGCCCGAGTCAGGCTTCTCGCCACTGCAGGGCGAAAGGCTGGGCAGGCAGGCAGGGCCGGGGGGCTGAGCGCTGTTCGACCAGGTACTGCACAGCGAGGCTCTCCCCAGCAGCTGTTCGCAAACCCGACCTAACGGACACGCACGAACAAAACCACCTTTATCCACCGCCAAACTTGAGCGGGCCTTCTGCGCCTGCGCGGGGGGAAGCAGCCAATCAGTGGGGGGGGGGCGTGGTGTACGGTCACAAAGAGGCTGCGGTGGGGTGGGGTTCCTGGTGCGGCGGTGAGATGGTGTCGTGGGTCATCTCACGCGTTGTCGTGTAAGTGGGGGAGGGGCGTGTGGTGCTCGGGCTCGGAGCGGAGCGGAACCGCCGCAGGTTTCTCTGAGCTCGGCTGGGGTCGGCTGCTCCGCTCAGTTTCCGCTGTCGGGCGGGTGCCGCGCGTTGGGGCCGGGCCGGACCTTTTCGGGCCTCAACCTGTGATTCCACGTGACCCGCTTGGTTCCTGCCTTTTGCTACGCGGCTCCATTCAAAAGAGCGGGCGCGTCCTGGAGCTGGGGCCGTGCGCAGCGGGCGGTGACTGGCTTGCGACAGCCCCTGGTCCAGGGTCTCTCCGTGGGCGCGGTCGCCACAGGGCGGAGAGCAGCGCCCCGGGCTCCGCCCGCACGAGTCGGAAGAAGCAGTTCGGAGCCGCAGGCGCGGCTGTGCTGCCCTCCCAACGCTCGGGGTACTGAGCCCCCGCCGACGCTTCAGCCCCTAATTGCGGAGCCCGCTTGGGTTACTTGGCCTTCCTTCCTCTGACCCGCCCGTGTGCTGCAAGCCTGCTGAGACTGGACCTGCAGGGCCAGGCGGGCAGCAGGGGATGGGTAGATACGGTGCTGTAGCACAAAGTTTGGCACTCGGGGCTAAGCCCTCAGTGGCAGCCCATCCTTGCCCAACGCACAGATACAGGAGTGCACATGGGGAGCTGCCCATCCTTGTTCCTTTCCCTCCAGCTGCCCCCCCCCAGATGCTGTTTACAGCTCCCTGGTTGGGCAGCACCTGTTGGCAGCCAGGGTGGTCTCCTTGTCTCCCCCCCCACGCGCCGCCGCCGGTACGGCACTGGAAGGATGCATGTGTACAGTGCACAGCATGGAGCCTCGTTCATTCATGGCATGCATGAGGCCTCCAGGGTGAGGCCTCTTCATATTTTCTCACATCCATGTTTCCTCTAATGGTTGTCCTGAGTGAAGTCCTTTCCCTTTCAGATGCTGGTCACGTTCCAATGCCAACAACTTGCAGTAGCAAATATTGAGGTTGTGGGCTTTGCTCTTGGGGAACCACGCTCCTCCCTACCTCGTCAGGCATGTTTCTCTGCTGCTCCTTTGTCCCTCCGTTAGGAGTTTAGAAGTTGTCCCTCTAATTTTTAAGCTTTATTTGCAGAGCATCAGGCTTTCTAGGCTTTTCATTAGATGATCAAGCTGGAGAAGAAAAACCTTTAGCCACTTGCTTGCTTGGAGTGAAAGCTGTAGACAGAGGTTAGTCAATATTTTTCATTGCTGATGGCTAAGGAGCAGTCAGTACAAGCTTCTCTGTTTATCTGCAGTGGAAACATGTAAAAACCCTGATCTCTCTGTCCAAAGCATAGCAGCTGCTGGTGCTGCTGTCATCTGCTTCCACTTGCTGCAGTTGTGACAAAAGGGTTTAGGCAGAAGCTTTAGTGTGAACCATTTAATGTTAGAATTACACCTGGGGTGAGGGTAAAAGATGAGTCAGCCATCTGTGGCAGCCTATTGTGGTGTTAAAAATACAAAAGTAAAATTATTGTTGGAGCGCTTCAGTTTCTAACGATCATGTTCATATACAGAGCTGAGTGTACATTTACTCAAAATGACTGAGTAAATGTGGTAATTGGCACTTCTTATATGAATAAGTTTATAGGTATAAACTAATTCTTGCATCACTCTTATGAAACAAGCAACTACTTGTCCTGTTTTGCATATCCCTGTTTTAGGAGGGGACAGTAGAGACAGTAAAGTATTAGGGAGTGGAACTTAACTTATTCTCCAGTTACTGTATATAAATTGTAATAGTCTCATTTGTACTCTGAGTTATCCCAGTTACACCAGAAACATTGAGGGGAGAAGCTGTCAGAGAGCTGTTTATTAGAAGTTTTGAAAATGATGGTAGTTAGTCCATTTCTGGGCTGCTAATATCACAGCTTGTGCAGCCTGGGAAGAGAGCTCCCGAAGTATGCAGCAGCCTTGACACTGGCTATATTAGAAGCTATGAAAAAATGATGAGAGCTAGTTGAATTCAGGGCTAATGAGACCAAATAACTAACAGTACTGTGTACCTAATGAACCCTGTTTACCCCAAGTTGAGGTAAGAGCATGCTCTGAATGAGTACTGAGCCTTTTCCTCTTCTCTTTGGCTCCCCACTTCCTCCCCTAAAGTATGCAGTATCCTATAGATAAAAATATTGTGCTCCAGCTGCTTGACATCTTGTAACAGGGCTTGAACTGTTTTCAGTAGTTCAAGGAGTGAATGTCCCTGTTCCCGCTTCTCCCCTTCATCCTATCATTTGATTTGAATACCCCTCCATGAAACCCCTTCACTTAGCTGTATCAATGCTTCGTTATGCCTGGTATCCATCTGTATAATATTGATCCCATTTTCATACCTCAGCCGGTTGCAGTGATGCTGCACACTAAGATAAATGAAAATTCAAATATCAGTATTGGTCTGAATGTAATGATGCACAAATGTTAGTCTGAACTTTTCTGGTAATAGTTGTAAGCTAAGTCTACAGCAGAGATCTACTTGTTGTTTTATAATAGTCAGAGACTCTACCAATTGTATCCAGCCTTTTGAATCAAAATCTGTTTACTTCTGTAGATATTGCTTTCATATGTCTTCCTTCAGGGGTTTAAAAGGCTCTCTTATGGAAATAAAGAATCACCTTGTTTGTAGAATCTGACCAATTGTGCTTATAACTGTGGAGAACAATAGCTTGTTAAAATGTAAATTCTCTCATAGAAAATGTGCCAGCTAGCTAGCTGTTAGTCACAGCCTGGTATGGATGATATCAGATTATTCTGTAGTAATATTTTTGACATTAACAAAGAAAAGAAGTGTCCTAGATAAAACAGAAATGCATCATATATTTTTTTTTTTTTTTTTTTTTTTGCTTTTTAAAGCAGACTAACAGATTTTTAATCTGTTTAAAATTGTTTTTTCTTATCCTGTGTTGTTTTTTTTCTTTTTTCAAGAGTTAAAGTGTAGATCTGTGTGTAGTGATTTTTTTTTTTCCCCCCCCCTTCCAAAGCACCCCCCCCCCCCAGCATAACTAGGAGGGGAACTGCAGGAAGCACAGCTCTGTGCCCAGAGGTATTTCTATGATGGGAGAGGGAGTGACTGTTCATTGTCTTGTGGTTTTTAGATGTGTGACATGCAAAGCACCATCTCCTTTCTTGCCCACTAACCCATGTAGTTGCTAAGTGTACAATGCCTATAATATCCAAAATGCTCAAGTTTATACTTAGTCTAGTTCCCCTGTACTATATGTGGAGTTACAGGTGATGACTTGTAAGAGCCTGCTTTAGTTGCTTAATTTTTTTGTTCCCTTTCATCCACTGAAATGTAGAGCATTCTGGGGGGGGAAAAAAAAAAGCTCAGCCATTTCTGAAAATGGGTGGTGGTGGAGGTGGTGGTGGTGGGGGGGGGCAGTAGTCCTAATATTATAAAAATTGCAGTAACCTACGTTCATTTGTTTGTGTGGTTTTTTATGTATAGGAACTCAACATTTGTCAGGGGAGGGGTTAGTTTCGGGATACGTTACACCCATGAAAATTCACCCACTTTTGCTCAGATAATAAGTCTCTGAAACCATTGTTTAAAGTTGTTTTTCCAGAAATAACCTTTGCAGATTATTCATTATACTGTCAAGGTTTCAATGTCTATTTGTTAATGAAGGGGGGTGTCACAGAGCACCAAGGTGCCTGCTCCTTTAAGGACAGTCTTCCTAGAGAGAGCCCTAGGAGCCAGGCAGAAACCCCACAGGTGCAGGTTACTATGGCAGCAGGCTAATGAGGTGAATTAGCCTGCACCTGCACCCAGTCAGCTGATTGGAAGAAGGCAGGGCACTGGGTCCATATAAACCCTAGGGTTGAGGCTGGCAAGGGTTAGTTCCCTGGCAGCAGCCAGGGGATGAAGCTCCGGCAGAAAAGAACTGCCCAGAGATGCTGGGGCTGCCTGGTATGCTGCTTACAGGGCTAATGGGGCTCCTGGAGCCCACCAGGTACCCTGGGTTACAAGGTACTTAATGCTTGGGGGGAAGTTTGACTCTTTTAAAGGGGCAGAGCGCACCTTGCACTGTTTGTATTAAGTTATAGCCTAGGAGCTTGTGTTATCCATTGTTATTTAAACCAGTGGACTGGGCTGAGACTATTGAGGAGGAGGAGGCCTTACTGGGGCACACTACAGTGTGGAGACCGCAGCACCAGCAGGCCCAGAGCCCGTGTGGGCTCAGAGACAGGGCTGCGGAGGACCCAGTGACGAAGGGAGGCCCAAGTTATATCAAGGCCTCAGAGGGACCAGGTTTGAATACCATCTGCGAGGCATGGGGCCTGGTAAAGGGGAAGTTTTGGAGCCACGCCTCTAGCCCATAAAGCTGAGGGTGTCCTGTGAGGCATCCATTTAGAGCAGGAACCAAAAAGGGGTCAAGGAACCCACAGTGTTCAGTGGGGTCCATCAGGACAGTGTCCAAACATAAACTCGAGGGCAGCCTCCCTATTTATGATAATTACCGGAAAGATGTGGCAGGAAAGAAAAAGGTTGCCCATAGGGCAGGGTTGGCATGGTCACAGAGCCCCAGAGACACCACGGCCATCCCTAGGGGCCCCACACCCTGACAGGGATATAAGTAAGGACCTACCTAAACTGCAGAAAGACAAAGGGTTTTGTGGCCTGCAGAGCTGGTTGTTTTTGTTTTTTTGTTTTTTTTTTTAATGGGCATTTTGCAGCAGCCCCGCTCCTCAGCAGTGATTGGTGGAAGGGCCCTGGTGGGGGTGGTCGGTAGAAAGGATGACAAGTGGCTGCCAACTTGATTGCTGGTTGCTCTTTTTGCTGCTGCTCCCCTCGGTGCTGATTGGCCGAGTTGCTGGCAGGGAGAAGGAGGGACAAGGGGGCGCTTGTCATCTTGTCTGCCACCCTGCCAGCTGCCACCGCCTTCCCCTCCTGGTGGTGAGGAATGCTGGTTTCCACTGGGGAGCCAGCATTTTGTGTTAAAGCTTTGTTCTTTTTGTTGATTTTGCAGATGATTCCAGACTTTGCAGTTTCTGCAAAATTTGTGAAATGGCAAATTTAAGTAGGTCCATAGGTACAAGGTGTTGCTCAGTGGACTTTAAACTGTGCAGAATTAATCAGCCAGAGAAATGTTAATATTTTCTTCCTACTTTCCAGTTTCATGTGACTTTCCCTAAGTTAACCTAGAAAAATATTGTGTTTCATTCCTCCCAGAAGCCCACTGGCAAACATAGGGATGTAACATGCCCATTGTTGGTGGCAAACATGCTTTTGTGATAAATAAGCTGGAGGAATGTGTGCTAGATCAGCATTTCTCAACCCATGGGTCACATCCCAAAATTGGGTCGCAAGAATATGTGAAAGGGTTGCAAACAACCGGCTGGCAGAGTTCTAGCTAGGAAGGGGCTGCCTGGGGTCCCCCTGTGCCCCACACACTGGGGAGCTGGGGATGGGGGGGGCAGCGGGCTGAGAGTGAGGGTCACTGGGTTGGGACTGGACATCAATGTTTTTCAAATGGATCCTGGTCCAAAAAAAGTTGAGAACAACTGTGCTAGACTGAACCACCACTAGGTAAATGTATTACTGTGAGCACCAAGTAACTTAGTTGTTTGATTGTTAGACTGGCAGGAGGTGTCATATGAAGTTGCACTGGGGTTTGTTCTAGGTTCAGTGGTATTTAACGTTTTTTCTTTCAGTTGGGGATTTGGGTGCAGAAATAGAGTGAACTGATTTAAATTTCTCGATGACACATAACTAGGAATGAGAGTAAAATTCAACGAAGCCTAAAAGTAAGGTGCTATTCTGAAGGGAGAACAAAAAAGTCCAACAAATAACCAGCTTGATAGTATGCTGCTGGGAAAGATCTCGGCATGAGTCAGCAATGTGAAGTGACAGAGCCACTCTACTAGTTACTGGTTAGGCTACAGTACAGTACTGGATCTAGTTTTGGGCACCACGTTATAAAAAGGAGATGGAGAAACAAGAGGATCTGGAGGAGGGTGGCAAAAGGTGATGGAAGGGGATTGGGAAGGAAATAGTGAGGAATGGTTGAACAGAGGAGTTTTTAAGTTTAGTATGGGGACAAGGATATTTAATAGGGGACATGATAGCAGTTTAAATATTTGAAAGGCTTCCATAGAGAAGATGGAGAAACATTATCCTTTCTTGCCAGAAGTGGCAGGACACATGAATGGGTTTAAGCCAGGGGTGGGCAGAATACGGCCCACAGGCCACATCTGGCCCACCAATTGATTGCATTCATCCCATGGCTGCCCCTGTGGTTCTCTGCATGGGGCCAAGCCCTGCATGCTCCCACCTGGGGCAGCCTGAGCTTCGCTTGTGCCTGCCAACTACTCTGGCCCCATCCCTGGCCAGTATGCACAGCTTTCTGGCAGGGCTGCTCCAGCTGCTGCTTGGCCTTTTCTGCTTCCAGAGGCTCCTCTTTCTCCTGCCCTGCTGCGCTGTGAAGAGGCAAGAAAAGCCCCTCTTAAATCCCCAGCCCCCGAGAGAAACAAGTCACCTGACTTGCCGGAGCTGGCAAGAGCAAGAGACTGGAAGCTGCTGTGGGAGCCCTGCTTTATTAGCAGCTGTTCAATCTGGATTGGACCTCCCTGCAGCTGCACTGGTATTTCTGGTCCACTACTAAGACCGGACGGTGGGCAGGAAGGACTCTGGAGGAAAGCCCCAATGCTGGAGCATCAGGACGCCAGAACAGAGATGGGAGAAAGGGCTGATTCTTAGTCCAGGAGCTCCAATAGCCTGGGACACTGATGCCAAGCTGGCAGCAGCAAGGAAGGCAAGGAGAGCCAACTGGAAGCTGCACTGGGTGATGAAGTGACCGTGAGAAAGTCAGCAGCACTTTGAACAAGGTTTTTCATTTGCGTTTCCTTTCATGTCCACTTTTAGTGGGGCAGCCTATTGGGCTGAGTCTCTGCTACCCGGAAAAGGGAGAGGGAGAAGCCAGCACCTGGCTGGAGCTGTAGAGAAGCTGGGACAAAAGCTGTGCTCCCTTCCTTGGGAGAAGTATTGTAAAAGTCCGTGTGTGTCTGTCACGCTTTATTCGCACTCTGACTGGCTGAAGGAAACAGCCAGTCGGTGTGCTCCACGCATTCCAAAGCCGCGCTGGGGGATAGGGGGTGGGGGATTCCAAAGCTGACGGGGTGCGGGAGCTGGCCTCGCCCCTGTCATTTTTGACGGACAGTTGGCTAGTAGTTAATGAAGGGCCAGGAAAAGGCCCATCCCTTGGTGGGAACAGACCTCCATTTAGGAGGCGCTGGGGAACCAATGCCAAAGTGTCTAGGATCAAAGTAATCGCCCAAGCTTGAAGGTAAAATTGGCCAGGGTTTTTTCTATGTTCTCTTTGATTTTACTTTATTCGGTAGGACTGGGCTTTGGGGAAGAGCCTGCCCCCCCTCAGGAACACGGTGTTCTGTAGTGGGAGGTTGCCACCAGAGGTCATAATTGCCTTAGGGCAGGGATGGGCAATTATTTTGGGTGGAGGGCTGCTTACTGAGTTTTGGCAGACCATCGAGGGCCGCATGACAGGCAGCCCAGGGCAGATTTAATATTAATTTTTCTAAATTTTTTTTTTTTTTTTTAGGGGACTTGCGGGCTGGATAGAATAGCTTGGTGGGCCACATCCAGCCCACGGGCTGCATTTTGCCTTCCCCTGCCCTAGCAGCTGAGAGACTTGCCCGAGTTCCAATTTCCTGCTTTGTTATGTTCTTCATGTCTCTTCTACTTAACGAGCCTTAACACAGTAACCATTGGGGCCAACATAGCTGTCATGTCCTGGAGTCAGGCCCAAGGCAACTGCAGGCCTACAGGTCAAAGAAAAGAAAGAAAATGCCCTTTGAGAGCCAAGGGAAGACATTAACAACTGGGTGGATTTGAATGGGGTATAAGCCCAAAAGAAGAACTGGGCCCCCAACAGATAGGAGCAAACCACCTCCTGACAAGCAAACCTTCAACATCAAGATGTGGCAGGCGAGAATAGGCAGGATCTTTGCTGAGCATCTGAACTGGGTTAATACTCTTCCTCATGGTCCAGTCCAGCCTGGCTCAGGGCCACTGAGGCCTGCAGCCCTATCCTGTACTGTGCCAACGTGGTGCTCTGGGCAGCAGGTAGTATGGAGAAGCAGAAGCACCTGTGGGGATGTGTGCCAGACTCCATGCACCCAGCTAGGCAGGGGTAAAGCTGCAGCCATGCAGCTCCTGCCCCAGTGTATAGGGATCCAGATCCCAGCTGCTTTCTACCTACTCTGCCCACTCAGTACAATGAGCAGCCACCTGTGGGCAGCTGAGTGGGTGAAAGGCAGCTGGAGTGGCACAGCAGGGGCAGGAAGAGGAGTTGCTGGAGGTAGCAGGAGCCAAGCAGTACCTGTGCAGAAGCAGCCCTGCCAGGAAGCTGCGTGTGCTGACTGGGGCTGGGCCCATTGACGAGCTCGCGTGAATGTGGGTGGGATTGTGGTGTGGGCTGCTCTGGGTAGGAGCGGGTGGGGTTTGGCCCCATGCAGAGTGCTGTGGGGGCAACTGCAGGCTGGATGGGTGTCTAGGGGGAGTAAGGAGGGGATGGTAGACTGCACCTGCACTTGTACTGCCCTGTCTGGGCAAGCTCTGCACATGCCCCTCCCCACCTCTGTTCATCCTTGCTGACTTGCA
Organism: Alligator sinensis; assembly: GCF_000455745.1. Taxonomy (NCBI): domain Eukaryota; kingdom Metazoa; phylum Chordata; order Crocodylia; family Alligatoridae; genus Alligator; species Alligator sinensis. Next base: position 157,645 of record NW_005843345.1, on the reverse strand, counting down.
GCATCAAGGGTGTTGGGAGCTCCCACCCCACACCCACCCACCCACACACACACACACACACACACACACACACACACACACACACACACCCACTCCGCCCCACACACACACACACACACACTCTGCCCCCCACCCCACCCTACCTACACACATGCACTGCTTTTCCCCTCCCCCCAACTCCCCCCACAATATACAAGAGTAAGACTTTATTTTATGCTGGTATGCGCTCATCTCTATAATACTTCTCAAATTAAATTGGGACAAAAATTCTTCTTAAAATAAAATTAAAGTATGTTATAGCAGATGTTTGAGGGTTTTTTTTGTTTTTTGTTTAAAGTATATGCTTTGTTTTTTATCTGTAATTTGTTAAAATGATATCTTCTAAAAGATTTTATGTGCACGGCCCTTGACAGCTTGCCAAAACTCATTCAGGCTGCTGGGCCACTTAATAATTCCCCACCTCTGGTTTAGGCTTTAGTAAAGTAGATAGGTTCTCTTTCAGAAAAAAGCTAGCTTTTTACTTTAAGAACAGTGGGGAAAAACTGCCTAGGAGATTCCACGCTTTTTATTCCTTGGAGATTTTCAAGAGGCTGTATAGACCTCTGTTTAGGACGACCTAGGAGTTAAGAGGTTTGGACAAATGACACTCATTGCCTTCCAACCCTGTAGTTCTCTGAAACACTGCCTAGAGGCACATTGTGGGGGTGGACATTCCGAGATAATGATCTTGGCATATATTTCATATTACGAAATATGCTTAAGTGTACATCTATGTCTCCCTTGTGTCAATGGGAGGAATATGGAGAGCTGTGTAACTTGGCATGAGGGAGTTCCTAGTACAAAACAGTACTAATGCTCATTCCACAGTCCAATATTTACTCAGCTAGAAAGCACAATTCTATAGCTTGAGGAGGGTAACTTATTCTTCTTGGTTCTTATTTTGTGTTGAATGAATTACCACCGTATTTGTACAAATACATTTGAGTAACTTAAAGGTCCCTAACTAAATCTGATATTCAAAGAAAAAAGTAAAAATGCTGTGGGTGTTTGTCTTCAGGAGAGATTTTAATCCTTGATGAACAATTACATAAACTTGGCTCTGGCATGTTTCATGTTTTAAAGCAGTTTCTTTTTTAAAACAAGCTTTTTTACATTTTTGTTTAGAAAGATAATTGGGTATATCTGGGCATGCACTCTTAATATGACATGATAAACTCTGGAACGGTTCAAGCCCGGGTAAACTGTACCCGGGTGCAGTGTCTACAGATGGGTCTAGGACAAGCAGCAATTTGAGCCAGGGCAGAGCAGGCCTCTGACTGGCTGGCTTGACCGGACACAGTTTATGCCCCTGGTCAGCATCTACACTTGCGTTTCAGTTCAGTGAAGTACTCTGTCATAAGGTAGTTCTGTTCTTGGTAGTATTAGTGTATGATGGAGTTAATTAGTTTACTGTGTCCTAATACAGGTACACATGTAGACAGTGATGCTTTACTGCAGAGCTAATTAGTTTACTCTGCAGCAGTGTGCACATGTAGATGCACCCACTGACATTTGAATGAAATAATTCTAAAACCTATTTTAGAAGGGGAGAAAAGAAGGTTAACATGGATGAATACAAATGGCTTGCCAGCCTTGTGTCCAGTCTTAGTCAGGTGTGTTAATCTGGGTTCCAGCAATCCATTTAGTGGGAATTCCTGGAAGAAAACCTTGATATTTATTTTGCATGAAGGCATAGGTGTCAATGCAATACAATCCTAACGGAATGCAAGAGATTTTATGACTTTGTCACTGAGGTGTTTGAAATATAACTAGGAGAGGTGATGCAGCCTGGCTGATTTAGTGAATGGAACCTTTGGGGAAAACATTTCCCCAAGTGTCCCTTTAGTCATTCAGAACAACCAAATACAACCAAGGGCCGGATAGAATGGGCTGGCGGGCTGTGTTTTGCCCACCCCTGCCCTAACCTTTGCCACCAGAACAACCAAATACCTAGACAGTACTAATTCAACTAGAATTGCTTTCATAGTTATTAGGGACTGGAAGGGACCTTACAGATCATCGGGTCCAGCCCCCCTGCTTTTGTGCCAGGCCCAAAACCATGCTTTGGAAGTCTCCCTGGGGTGCCTGCATTCAGCCATCCCCCTTCTTGGAGCACACCCACAAGCTGGGGTGGTCCTGTAGGGCCAAGCCAACTCTCAGGATCTCAAAATTGTGCTGTTAGGCGGGAAGGTGTGACACACAATACGCGCACACAACATATACACGCCCAAAAATCAGTTGGGCACGCGTGCGCGCGCGCACACAACGCACATCCAAGATTACCAGTTTAAGCACATGCACACGTATCACCAATTCAAGTGAGTTCCTAACTTGGGTGGTGTGGTATGTGTATGCTTGGGGTACTTAGGATACCTAGGGTGCTTGGTGACTATGGGAGGGAGTCGAGGGTCAAGGAGTTCTGTAAGGAGTGTGGAAAGAGGGAGATGGATGGGGGTTAAGAAGAGAGGAAAAAATAAGATAGTGAAAGTTCATAGTAGCTAGGGTCAGGAGGGACCTGAACAGATCATCTAGCCTGACCCCCTGCCACAGGCAGGGACGAATGACCCCAGACAGGTGATCATCCAACCTCCTCTTGAATTTGCCCAAGGTAGGGGTGAGGACCACTTTGCTGGGAAGTTGGTTCCAGATTTTGGCCACCCTAACTATAAAATATTGCCTTCTGATCTTTAACCTAAACCAATTCTCCATCAGCTTATTACCGTTGTTCCTTGTCATCCCAGGTGCTGCTGGGGAGAAAAGGGCTCTGCCTACTTGCTGTTGATTTCCCCCTGATGAGCTTGTAGGCAGCCACCAGGTCCCGCCCCCTCAGCCTCCTCTTGCTGAGGCTGAACAGGTTCAGGTCCTTCACACTCTCCTCATAGGGCCTGTCCTGCTGTCTTCTCACCGAGTGGGTGACCCTCCTCTGAACCCTCTCCTGGCTGGCCACATCCCTTTTGAAGTGCGGTGCCCAATACTGGATGCAGTACTCCAACTGCGGCCTGACCAAAGTTGCATAGAGGGGGAGCATCACTTTTCTGGACCGGAGCTGGGATTAGAACCGGCAGACTGAAAGGGGAGCTGGGGTTACTTGGGAGGCGAGTCCAGGGTTTGGTGAGTGGATAGCTGGGAGGCACAGAGAGGGAGCCCAGATGACAAGACAGATGGACATGGGAGGAAGATCACAGTGTTGTTCAGAGGGGGTCTCTGGGTGGGTAGGTGATGGGGGTATAGTGCTGATCCAAATGGAGTGGGTGTCCCACTGGGTCGGTCTTCACTACCCCTTTTTATAGGGGCAGATCTTCTATGACCCTAGTGGCAGGGGCATGTCCAGGCAAAGGTCAGCCCTGATGCACTGAACCTGTTCACTCCAGGCAAGGATGTGCAGTTCCAGGTGTCTGTGTTGCAATAGTGGGTTGGCTGATTTCTGTACGGTCTTTGTCTTTCAAATGCTGGGTTTCTGTTCTGTTCCTGGGTGAGTCAATGGAGGGCAATGGTCCAGTCGTTTTGCTGATGGTCCAGTCATTGAGTTGATTATTCAGTAGAGGCCTGCTACCATTGTATCTCAAGCACCCTCATTCGTCCCCATTCGTTCAGGAACCAACTTACATGAGTCATAGGTTACACCCAGGCAGAGGACACAAGATGGAGGCTTGACATACAAAATGAAACTTGACATTACTTATTCTAACTTACACATATAGGCCTAAATCATATAGTATCAATAGAAAAAACAGTAAAAATAAAACCGCAATCGCACAGTAAAAATCAATATAAACGTAATGATTATACAATATAAAACAACGGATATCCATAACAGGGCACTTACTTACAAAAGGAGAGACAAAACAAAACAAAAACCCAACAACTTGATACCAAAATAAAATGCTAAAGCTTATCCTGTGTCTTATGCTTACTCTGTCTTAGCTGACTCATACTTATCTATAGGGAATAGAGGGAGAGAAAAAGTCAGAGATAGTTGGGGAAGGGAGGGAATGCATTTTAAAATTAAAAAAATAAAATAAAAATAAAAATTGGGGGGGTTTTGCTACAGGGTAACACTGCTACTACCTGGGCACTGGTTTCTGTTAGGACTCTGTGCATCCTGGGGTATGCAGACCTTGCAAGTCTTAGGGGTGCTTTGCCCCCTAGTAATATCTTTGTGTGCTCCTTATAGCCTGAAGCTCCCTTGGATAATTTCAAGTAGAACTGAGTCAGTTAATAAACAGCTGAGCTCTGCTGGGTGTGAAATGCGTCTCTGACCCCTCCCACCTCAGGCATTCACAGCCAGGCATGCTGCAATCCCAGACCCTTTATTGTTCAAAGGGGAAGAGGAGAGTGGGGGGTGGGGGAGGAGGTAGGCAATGGAATTTATAATGAAAGCACCTTGAGCAAGTTCTAATAAATTGAGCCTATCAAATATGGGCTCGGTGGCCCTTTTAATATGCGACTAAGTTACTTAGTTCTAAGCTACTAGCCGATTTTTAGGCATACTCACTAATTTGTCCCAAGAGAGCCTCTCCAGAGGTCCGTGCTTGTGTGTCCCAAAATGACTGCCAGAGGAAGAGGCAGCTCTCATCACCTCAGGCACTTTTACAGCCTGGTTGCCTAGGTGACCAGGTTGATTGAAACTAGGCAGAGTGAGAATGGGTGGGGGGGCTGGAATGTCTCCTTTCAGGGATGGGGGGCGCGTGAATTTTTTCACACCTAGTAACTATGGAATAATTTGTTCAGGCATGAGCATAGACACATGAGTGTGATTAACTAACAGTGGATAACTTCTGGACTTGGCATTTGTACTAAAGACTTCAGAAAATAGTGCAAGCCCTGCTGTATTTTACAAGTGAATAGAACGGGGTGCAAATGTAAGGGACTCCAAGATGGCAAACCTTTGTCTGAAGCTAAGCATTCTGTTATGTCCTGTTGCTTTGTTTCTCCTTGATAACAGGACCATTAAAGTGGACTGATTGACCACAACATGAACATGAGCCATCAGTGCGATGTGGTGGCCAGCAGGGCAAACAAAATGCTGGCATGCATGAACCGACGCATCTCGTGTAAAACTAAGGATGTGACACTCCTGCTGTATTCATCACTGGTGAGACCGCAGTTGGGAGTACCACATCCAGTTCTGGGTGCTGCACTTCAATAAGTATATGGAAAAACTTGAGATGCTCCAGAGAAGAGCCACTCCGTATGATCAGCTGCAAAAAGATGCATATGAAAAAAATTATAGTTGGATCCTGTTGCTACTATTAGTATGGCAAAAATTGTTCAATAACATGTCAAGTAAATGCTACTGTAGGCTTTTTTTTATCCACTCCTTAATTTTATGTTCACTTTCCATAGGTATATTAGTACTCCAGTTATGCATATCTGATATGTTCATACTTCACTTGAACCCATTGCCTGTCTCAATTTGTAGTTTATTGTTCCCATTATAACAAACTTGAGTTATCTTCATGTTGTTTAAAGGCAACCCTTAGGGCAGTGGTTCCCAAACTGTGGGTCGTGACCCCAAATGGGGTTGCAGCATCAGTGGATGGGGTGCAGCATGGTGCGCTCTCCCACACCGGGTCCCACCCACTAGGTGGCAGAGGCCTGGGTGAAGGGAGGGTGGGGAGCCCCAAACCTGCAGAGGGCAGCCCACATCCTTTCCATGCCCCCCAACCCCCCAACATGGGTTCTCCTTTGGCTCTGCTGCCCAGTGAGAACATGGGGGCCATGCTCTGGCCTCGGCAGCTGCTATTTCCTGCAGGCAGCAGCTGGGCCTCAGGCACTGCTGGGATGGGGAGTGTCTGGGGGCTGCAGGCCCTGGCCTTGGGGCACCTGGGGAGGGTTGGAGGCTATGGATTGGGAGTGAGGGGCACTAGCAGGGCCAGGGGGCTGTGGGTTGGGAGTGAGGGGCACCTGGGGTGGTTGGGAGGCTGTGAGTTGGGAGTGAGGGACCATACTGAGAAAATGGGGTCATAAATGAGGTTATGCTGAGGGGAAGCACTGCCTTAGGGCATATTAGTCCTGTGGCCTGCTTTATGACTTAATTGTACTTGGACAATGGCACCAGAAAGAGTGAGGGAGAAACAGCTGACAAAGGGCTTGAAAATAAAAGGAGCTAGCTAGTCTTGGGTCTGCTTGCTTCCCCCCACTTTATCGAGATCTAATAGCAGGCCACAAACTGACTGTGGGAAGCTTTAAAAATGAAAGTAGTGCTTGATGAGAGTATTGTATACATTTAAGTTGAGATAAAGGCATCCTCCAGGTAAGGCTGTCAGAAATGGTTGTTAGATTTGGTCTGCCTTGTGAATGGACTGGATTGGGACTGGTAACCTTTCACAAGCCACCGCCCAGAACAACTCAACTCTGGTCCAACACAGGCTATGTGGTTTCAGCAGTACATCAGTGCCAGGGGGCTTTGCCTGTGCTGTGGCCAGGCAGCTGGGAGCTGCACCTGCACTGCTGCTGCTTCTCCCAAGCTCCCAGTCCCCAGCTTTGGCATCCAGTGGGGGGCTGCTCCAGGACCAGGTATCTGAAAACTGTGTACATGCTGCTGCCACTTCTTCCCTCTATCTTCTTCCTTCGCGCAGGCCGGATTACTTTGAGTGCAAGGTTGTGGAAGTTGCTTATTCTTTACATGTACTCTCATCTCAGTTTAAAAGAATAAATTATGAAAGTAATTTTCTTCTTTTGTTTTTTGATGTTATACAGTACATTCCTGTCATTTGATGTTATATAGTACATGCCTGTCATTTTTTTTATTTGTTCCCACAAGCGAATTAAGTATGCTGTACTTTTTTTTTTTTTTAATTTATTTTTTATTATTAAGAACATGTGTGAAAACTAGATCCATTTTGTAATTGCTGTATTCCTGATTAACTTCTAACGTACAGTAGTACTGTCTGATACCACAGATGGTAGCCATGATGTCATAAATAGTTACGGTTTTCAGCAGTGAGTAATCCATAGGAATAGAAGAACTCAGAATAAACCAGTGATCCAGTAGTTGGTGATATGGCTTTGTTTTTTGTCTGTGAGATGTTTTTTCTCCCTTCAGGTAGATGGAGAAGTACAGCAAACGATAAAAACAGGACATAAATAATTTCTGAAGGGCTTTGATTAAAATTGTCAGCAACTCAGGAAATATGTGCTTCAGACTGAGGTAAGAACTAGAATATTTGGATGAGGTTTCAGATTGTTCTTACTGGACAAGTAATGTTGTTCTTTGTCTAATGAAGTATGTTTTGGAAAACTAGTAATGTTCTTTATGTTATCTGGAAATGGCTTTGGGCATTGAAACAGGATGCAGTCAATTGACTTTTTCAAAGGGATAATTATGAGAGAGTAAAATAATTGATTAGGAACACAAAATAATCATGACTAGACACTTGTTAGTATCTAAGCAGGAGGTCAGAGAGAGACAGTGCTTTGTTAACTTGGAGGTAGGAAGTCAAACTTTAATACAAATGAACTAGTTAATAAGTAGTTGGCATGTACATGAGTGAGTCTTAATTTAGACATTATTATGGTATACTTTATTAATTTTATTTCCTTGTAATGTCAGAACTGTTGAGTTAGATTTTTGCTTGGTGCTCAGTTTGGTTGTGTATGTGTTTTGAGTAGCATGTCTCTTGAATTCTACTTTCCTTAAAGCGGTCAGAATTTTGGCTTGTACTTGTTCAAATGTAATCTGCATTTCCTGATTTTATTTCCCTTCTTTAAGGCTCTTCTATGTTCCTACTTGTATCTTGACTCTTTAGACTAACTGTAGGGTCCTCTTTTTGTGAGCTTCAGCGAGTTCAGCATTTTTGAGCTACAGGCATGTTGCATCTTATACAGGGGTTAGGTTCTGAGGTCAGCGCGTAAGGCGAAAATTGTGTAAGTCAAATCGCCAGCGATTTGACTAGCTGTGATTGCCTCTGCCTCCAAAATCTCCCACCGCCGCCGCGGAGCCATGCTTGGAGCTGTGCGGCTGGCAGTAGCGGTGCAGCACGGGGTGGTGGTGGGGGGGATGGCTGCATGCTGCCGGGCCACCACCATGCTGCCAAAACCTCCCGCCACCGCCGCAAACTCAAGCCCCACCCGCCATCCCATCCCGTGTATAGTTGAATTTGCACAAGTTTAAATGCATGTATGACGTGACTGTACTGTATTCAGATTTTGAAAATGGTTATTTGAAGAATTGGGGGAAGTATTTTAGTATCCAAAGCTGCATATATAGTCTGGATGCAGTATGTAAATATGAGTTCTCAGTTGGTTGAAACCCTGTACTTGGAGTTACCTTTCCAGTTTGGACAGATCACATTGGGGTCTGCAGAGTTCTCTCCTGAGTGTGGTACTAGAGTTTCATGTTTAATGCGGATGTTGAAATAAAGAATACACTTGCAGTTTGATCCAGTATAGTATCTTCTGCAAGCTTTGTAAGCACTTTGACAGGACTGAACCAGATTCAGAAATGATCCTGAAAGATTGTAAAGGGTCAGAAATAAACAAGATGACACACAATGAAGACCAGTACAAAGTGCTACACTTAGGAATGAGAAATCAAATACAAAATGAATAGTTGGCCAAACAGCAGAAAAGCCTCTAGGGCTTTTGCTGGATCACACTGAACAAGGCAAATCTCATTCCAAGTATTAATACAAGTATAATTCTTCTCTATGTGGTGAGGCCTCATCTGGAGTACTATCTCAGGTTTTGGGCAGTAGTGCTAAATGTCTTGGTCCTGCAGGCCAGATGAATGAAGTAGAGCTGGTCTGTGGGCCAGATTGAGCCCTGGAACCTGGCACAACCTCTTCCTATCCCTGAGTGCTGGGAGGGGGAACTGGAGCCCAGCCTCATCATGAAGGAATATCTGCGTGGGCCCAGCACCACTCTTCTGCCAGGATTGGTCCCTGTGGGCCTGGCACTACCCCTTCCCCCTTCCTTACACTGGGTTTGGGTCCCAGGGGTCTGGTACTATCCCCTCATGGTTCCCTGCATGCCAGGATTGGGCTCTGGGCCTGATGCTGCCCCCCACCTGGCCCTGTGTACTGGTCTTGGGTGCCTGATCCAGCACGCAGGGCCTGGGGCTCCCCACAGGTTCAGAAATTTGGTGGTGGGGGAGCAGCTCCAGAGAGAGGCCTTGGAGTACTGGCCAGAATGGGACTGGATTTCTGCAGCTGTCCTCTGCCTCTCCTTGCACAAGGATGGACAGGGCCTGGTTTGTATCGGCAGCCCAGGTGCCCATGTTCTGCCTTTAGGCCCTGCAGAGGTTCCTTTACTGCAGTGGTGGTCAGGTGGCATAGTGTCTAACTCGGGGGTGGGCAAAATATAGCCTGTGGACTGGATCTGGCCTGCAAGGGCATTTTATCTGGCCTGCAGGACCCCTAAAACATTTAGAAAAAATTTACCTGCTCTTGGATGCCTGTCAAAGATAACAGGAGCCAGGGTTAGTAGGACTCCAGGGGAGCTGGAGGCAGGAGCTCAGCCCCACCCCACCCACAGCCATTTCCCTGCCTTCCTGCCCCCACACTGCTCCAGCACCATGTGGCTCCTGGCTGCATTGCCGGATGGAGCACAGGGCTGCGCCTGTACCCCGGGGGTGGGGTGTGTGTGTGTGTGCACGTGCATGCTCATGGGGCAAGTCTTATACGCACAGCCCACCATACACATACACCCACACCCCGCCCTCGCACTGCCATATGTGCAGAACCCCACGCCTTCTTGCACACCCCAGCCACCCTCCCACCCACATCCCACATATCCACACATACACCCACATGCTCACCCACCTGACATACCAGTATAAGACTTCATTTTAAGCTATTATATACAGTCGCCTCTATGTACACTACAGAAACTCACGTAAACCGGGACAAAAATATTTTTTGAAATCAAATTACTGAATGTTTTAGATGTTTGCTTTTTAGAATATAATTTGGTATTTTTCTGGTTCTGAGATGGCAAAACCCCATTGCTGAAAGTAGTTCTGGAGGCAAGGGGGGGGACTTTTGGTGACAAAGGTCAGGGGTTAGGGGCGGGACTTCCTGGTTGCCATCTTTGGGACTGGGGGTGGGGCATCTGTCAAGGGGCAGAGCTACCCGCGCGGCCCTTGACAGCTTGCCAAAACTTGGTAATTGGCCCTCTGCCTGAAATAATTGCCCACCCGTGGCCTTATTGGACATGCTTTCTGCCACCTCTGAGAGTGCTGATGTGACTGGCAGCTCTTTTACCTGACAGGTGTCCCCATGTGAGCCCTTGGCAAGCTGCTAGGTTTCTACCAGGACCCTTAAGGGGCTGGAGGTTAGTCATGCTTTCCAGGTTTTGAGATGAGGTCACCCAGGGTGCTGAACTGGCAGAGAGATGGAGGTGGCAGGAAGCAGTGGGGAGGGAAGCGGGAAGAGGAGGGGAGGCACAGTGGCATCTCCCTGAGAACAGCCGGGAGGGAGGGGACTTGGGCGGGGGGGGCAGCAGCACAGGGTGCTGGGTGGCAGCTACAGTTACTGCATTCAGGATGGGGAATGATCTTGAGTGACCCTAACTTTTCATCTGATTTGAAATCTGCTTTAGAGATGATTCTGGCACATACTGTTGTTTATAAAGATTCTTACTATGATGTTTCTGTGGCGTATTCTAATGAATCCTAGTAGTGCAATAAGCAGCGTGACTGACTTTTGTCAAAAAATTAATAACTGGAGAAGAAAACATCTTATTTTGGGGTTCTCAGGATGCCTATCAGGTCCGTTTCTTCATTAGGTGGCAATGTGTAGCTTAAGCTATGAGATTGTCATATTGTCCTGCTCGGGTAAATTTAACAAACTAGCTATTAAAACAGCAGTTGACTTAAAACTAACTTCAAATGTAGTCCATAAAAGCACAAAATGGTAAGGGAAATTCAAGTGCATAAGGCTATCCAGTGTGTCAGTTTTTTCCTAGTTTCAAATGCTGTTCCGGCACAGTAGAAAATCATATTTTTAAAGCTGTTAAATGCTTGAAATAAAACTGGAAAAAACAGTTGACCAATTATAGTTTTTATCTTTATTAATATATTAGTAACACAACATGAGCCCCTTTAGTATCCTACATTAAATGTATTATAGGTCTGAGAGTTCTCTACCCTTAATATGGACCTTTATACTTTAGGCAGATATACCCCATCTTGGGGTTTTCTGGGGATTTTTGGCCAGCGTCCCAACCAGAGTATACAGCTGGACTGACAGGAAGGTGAAATCTTCTATGGTTCAGTGACTGTCTTTTTAATAGGCAGGTTTTAGTTGGAGAAGCAGGCTTATGGCCTGCAGTAGTAGGTTAGGATAATGTCTAATCAATGGGAATATGGGAAGAAATAAGTTCAATATCCTTAACCATCTGAGCTAAAACTTAGGTTTATTTTTGTCAACCAGGCCTACTGCTTTTGTGGTTTCCAGTGATGTCTTTGGGTTTAGTTTTTTTCCATGGTATACATTGAGTCAGTGAGATTACTTTTTTTTTGGTAAGCTATAAGGAGACTTTGAATTCATTAGCAATCAGTTTTGGAATGTGTTGTGGTTGGAGGTTAATAGGCTATTATAGCATTTGATGTACACTCTCTCATGAGATAAATTTGAATAGATATATTTATATGCATATACTTGCACTGTTTCCAATCAGTAACTGTATATGTCTTCTGTAAATCTCACTATCTATGCAGATGAAACCTTGGCAGATACTGGTTTTTAAAAAAGGAACAGGGCCAACTCATGTTCTTTATTATTAAGACTGAGAACAAGCAGCTGGAGTTTACAATATTGTACTTCAGATTGCTATGGTAACAAAATATTAGAATAAAATCAAATCTAGTTATTTAGATTTTAACAAAACCTCTTTGCAAGAGAAATCTGTATCTTACTAAAATTTAAGAATTATTCCTGCATGTTCAAGAAAGTTAAAATTTTATTACATCAGTACCTTGTTTTCCCTGCTGCGATAAGACGTGGAAACAGTACAGTAAACATGTTGCTGCCAGATCAAATTGGTTTACTGTCATTTGTGTACTGTTAGTATTTCTACACATTGTCTCACTAGCTTTAAACCCTCCCACTTAATATAGATATGTAATAGGCCTTGTAGGAGCCTGAAAGGCTCTGTTGTTGCAAGAGAAATTGCTCTGAAGGGCAGGGCTTATTGTCCCATCCTTACTTTCTTTGCTGACTAACCTCAACATTTTATTCATTCTTGCTGTTTCTTGAAACAAGAGGGGATCCTTTAAGTAGTCATATGCTATGAAGTAATCCAGAAGGTTGAGGATGGATGTCCTCTGATTTTTTTTCATGCTTTTCCTCCAACTGGTCATATGTGAACCAAAGGACTCTGTGGGGCAGTGATATAGACTAGACGCCTTCATGCCAAAAGCACTCCTTTCTAAAGGACATCAGGGAGAGGTTGTAGTACCTCACTAATTATTTTCAGGCAAAATTCACAGGCTACACAATTTCTTCTGAAAAGCTGGTTCTGCTCTCTACAATGCTTGCTTCCAATTAACTGGTATAGTTGGCCAGTGCGCTGTTATACTACTATATATACTTACCCTGCTTAAGCTACACTGCAGCACAGTAATGTGACCCTTTTTAGGCACTGAAGGTGAATGTGGTGTTTGCATTCAAAATGAAAGTTACCATCATAGAGAACTGAAGCATGGTACTACACCTCAGGAAGAAATAGTCGAAAACACAAATACAGAATGGGCAACACCTGGCTGGTTGGCAACACTATGGAGAAGGATCTGGGAGTCTTGGTAAGTCACAGACTCATATAATGAGAGTCTGCAGTGCTGCACAAAGGTAAATAATTTGGATATCAGGGAAAAACTTCATTGTTAGAACAGTGAGGCAGTGGTGCAGACTGCCTAGGGGAATTATGGAATCTCCATCATTGGAGATGTTCAATAAGAAGTTGGATAGGCACTGGTCAGGGATGATCTAGGAATAGCTATGCCTATGTTATACTATGGATTTTGCCCATGCTTCTGGGCTTTGCTGATTGCCACATAGCGCTGGGAAGGAATTTTTTTCCCCCTTCCTGATGCTACATGTGTCGGGATTTGTTTTTTTCCAGAAGTACTGTCTGTTGGCTGCAGCCAAGACTGGGGATTTTGACTGGGGTGTGCCAGAGCTGTTGCTGGGACTCTAACACTGGAGGTTCCTGGTTAGAGGGTCTTGCCCCTATACTCGGGGTCAGACCAATTGACATATTTGGGATGAGGAAGGAATTTTACCCCATGGTCAGATTGGTACAGATTATGGGGATTTTTGCCTTCCTCTGTAGAGTAGGGTGTGGACATCTTCCTTGGATCTCTCAAGCATATTTTAACAACCTTTGCAGCAGCCAGATGTTGGCCACCATGGTTCCCCCTGGTTTACCTGTGGCTGGCTACAGTGTTATGTCTTGTGGTTGTATCAGGATTGACTGTGTAGTTTTGCTAATGACTTCTGAGAGGTCCCTTCCAATCGTACTATTCTATGATTCTGTGGAGCGAATGCAAGCTAACCATGGAAGCTGAGTGAGTGAGTGAACACTATTTACCATGAGATGGATGGACCCATACTGGTGGCCCTCCAGGTACAACTATAATTGAGTTGGGCATGAAAGTCACTTTGACTATTGATTAGAGATTGTTTGGTCTTTTTAAATCCACCTGTTTACAGCATGCCATCACTTCCATGCTGTCTTGTGATTTTTTTTTTTTATAGTCCCTAGAACCCTCATCACTCTTGGAGTGGAGGGGGGCTGATGGACTAGCAGCAGTCTGCCTTCCACGCCTAACTGAAATTTATAAAATTACTTGCATTACCTAGAATACAGAATTCAGTGTCCTCTTGGATCATGAGATAAATTTTCCCCCTCAAATTTTATCCTTTGGGGGTGGGACTTGCTCCTTAGCTGTTTCAGGTAACATATGTCATAGATATGTGGGGGGGGGAAGGGGGGCAGATCAACGCCCCCTGCGGTGAGGGAGGGAGCAGGGGCAGGCACTGCCCAGCCAGGGTGGGGTGGGGCACAAGATGGAGCTGCCGCTCATTGGAGCAGGGGGTAGCTCCAGCTGCTGCTTGCACCTCAGGAGGGCATGGCGGGGGAGCCTTGCCCCTGGATCTGTGCAGGGCCGGGTGGGTAGGCTGGAGCTGGGGCTGCACCGGGCTCTTCTCGGTGAGGGCTGGGCTTAGGAAGGGGGCTATGGAGGGGTCTGCAGCCACCCCAGTTTCTGTTGTAGCCCTGTTCCCAGTGCCGCCACCTCTGCGTGCCTGGTACAGCCCCAGCTCAATGCCCCGCCTCCACCCATGTGCTGGGAAGAGCTGGAGCTGTGCTGGGTGCCCCTGCCCCCTCACTGTGGGGGGGCATTGATCTGCCCCCCACTTCCATTTCCCCTCCCCTTCCACCACAGCAGACTTCTCAGCTGCACATAGTTCTCCACGCTGCCAGGCTCTGTTCCTTGGTGCCTGCGTGCTGCACTGCAGTTGCACACGTGCATGAGCATTTATCGGCCAAATTATCAGCTGCATCGGGCCGATTTCCAATATAGCCAACGTTTCTTTATGTTGGGACTAATCCAGTATTGGACTGATGTGTCACTGCACCTCTGATATATACAGGTTATGCTGGTACAGATTTCCCTCACTTTATGCTGTAGCTGCGTTCCTGGAAAACTGCACATAACTCGAATTTGCTTAAAAGGAACCCACTTTACAATGTAACAGATAGGGATACATGCCAAGACTTCGACTGTTCTGACCCCCAGACCCATTTCTACCACTTTTACAAGACAATTTTTGGTACTTGCCAACAGCAGACAGTACACACAAGCACAGGGTACTATCATAATGAGGATGGCAACTACAGAAACACGTGTTGCAGACCACGAGAGAGGAGCACAGATCCATGCAGGAGACTATATTTTGGTACACATCACTCTCACAGCGCACCGCATAAAGCAGCTGACTGCAGGCTTCCACCACACCTATTGCATAAGAGTTTACCTTGCATATAACGAATTTTTGGTATAAAAGGGTCATTGCATAAGAACGAATTTGCACATACAGAACCCGCATTAAAGCGAGGGAAACCTGTAATTAGGGCTGTGCAAAACGCAATCATTTTGTTTTGCCGTGCATTTCACCTTTTCAAAGGGACAGTGTTTCATTTCGTCATTTCGTTTTGATTTGAAGCACTGTCCCATTTTGTTTCATTGAAGCTGTTTCTTTGTTTCAATGTGTTTCACTGTTTCGCCCATAGGCTATAATGGGGAAGCATGAAAATGCCTAAAACTTTTTGTCATTTCTTGCCTGATTTGGATCAAAATTGCAGGTATGGTAGTCCCTTCTGAGGGCATAAAGCTTGTCAAGTTTCAAGGAAATAGGTGCTGAGGTTTCTTGGAAACTGCACCTCAGACTCTCTTCAAAGCACAACTCCGGACACTTGCCGGCAGCGGCAGCCTCCTCTCATCTGGTGTGCAGATACGAGGGCTTCCACCCCCGTGAGGAGTCTGGCACAGCCCGGCAGCCCTCCCAGGGGTACGAGCCCCTGGATCTGTCTCGGATGAGAGAAGGCTGCTGCTGCTGCCTGGGAGAGGCAGTAGCAATTATTTCTGCTCCTGGGCACAGCTCGTGCCCAGTGCCAGTCCTAGGCAGCCTCCTGTCATCCAGGGCACACATCCAAGGGCTCGCATCTCTGGGAGGGCTGCTGGGCTGTGCCAGACTCCTCCTGGGGGTGCAAGCCCCTGGATCTGTGTGCCGGATGAGGGGAGGCTGCAGCTGCTCCTGCAGCAGGAGCAATTATCTTTGGTGCTTGGCACAGCCCGTGCCCAGCACCGGTCTCAGGCAGCCTCCTTTCATCTGGGGCACAGATCTGGGGCTTGCACCCCCGGGAGGGCTGTCAGGCTGTGCTGGACTCCTCCCGGGGGTGCGAAACCCCAGATCTGTGCGCTGGGTGAGGGGAGGCTGCCGCTGCCTCCTGGGAAGCCAAGTAAGCCTGGCTCTGAGTGCCCTTGTTTTGTTTCAAATCCTTTTTGTTTTGTTTTGATTTCAGTTTGGAGCTCAAAATGCTTTGAAATGAAACACCTGGCAAAATTTCACACAGCACTAGTAATTAGGTTATGTGAATGTTTTATGTTGTGTGTACACATGCAAATAACTTATTTTCCTAACTTCCTTTCTTCTTTAGATCTGTATTTCAGCAATACCCCTAGTATTCTTATATAGAAATTTTAAGGAAATATGTGTTGCTTTTTAAATGAACAGTCTTAGTTTGGAGTTCGTTGGCTGTGCTGTAGAGAGAATGCTACGTTAATTACTGAATGCAGCTGGAAAACTGAAATCAGCACGCGTACAACTGGCAGTAAAACACACACTAGTAAGCAGGGTTACCCATAAATCTACCAGTGTGGAATGAAATAAATTAGGTTCAGCTGAATCCAGCTTTAATTTGAGAGGCTGGCTTTGTTCCCATCTCCTATGTGAGAGCATTGCACAGTATCTACTATTAAACAGAAACAGTCCTCTTAAAAATAACATTAAGTGTTATGTGCACGCAGGTTAGAGTTAGACAAACCTTGAGTAATTTGGTTTGTTCTTAAACTGCCTTGTGTAATTATTGGAATATATTGCACTTGTACCAGGAGAAGAGGCTAGAAAAACATCAGTAGTTAGAGAAAAATTTGACTTCAGAATTTCATCTTGTTCTTTCTCCATCTTAATTCCAATATAACTTTAGCAGACATTTGTCTAGAACTCTGAGCTAAGTGGTTTTATAACACTTGTTTAATGTGTTGCTGGCTGCTTCAGGATAAAAGCTACCTTGTTGCTTGATTTTTATTTATTTATTCTTCATTTGATTCATGAGTCCCTTCTTAAAAATGTAAACAGTTTTTTCTGCATTGAAAGCAACACATTGTTCAGTTTGAAGTTCTTATATGGTTGAGCTTTTTTTCAAACATCACATATTGGTAGATGTTGTATTTGTTTACTGCTTAAGATGAATCCTTTTCCCCCTTACTTGCTGAGATCATTGTTCAACATTTAGTATTTTCCTAGCAAGAGTATTCCAGTTACAGCTTTAGATGAGTTTGATTTAGTTAAGCTAGACCAAAACTTTCTGTCAAAGGAGCAGTGACTAATAGTCTGTCTGCTGTGCTACCTAAATCTCAGCTAGCTATGGAATATCTACTCTACTACTTGAATTCAAGACACGATTTTTCTTCCCCACCTAAAATGGAGGGTTTGAGTAAAGCCCTTCATCTTGAATTTGAGTACAAGACAGTGGGGCAGGGGAGAAGGCTGCAGCAGTAAAAAAAACAAAACAAAAAACCTGACATTGAAGGTTGCAGCAGCTGCATCCTGAAACCTCTGCCTTGCTGCCTGCCTCCTCCCTCCTGCGACTGCTGTCCCTACCCATGTCTCATTTTGCAGCCTGGTTGGGGCTGGAGCATAGTTGTGGCAGCAGCAGCACTTGGCAGGCCCCAGAGGCAGAGCTGGGGCCAGGGCTGCCACTTCTGCAACAATTGCTGTATGGTTAGGTTGGGGCCAGAGCAGTCATGCTCCATGCCCCAGGATGGAGTGGAGCTGGAGAGTCAGCAGTGATAGCAGGAAGGAGCAGGCAGCAGGTGGGGAAGGTACTCGGGTGTGCAGGCATCGTGGGGGCAGGCAGCAGGGGTTGGGTAAATGTTGAGAGGAAAAAGGTGGTGAGGGGTAGGACACTTCACTTACAATGTTGAGAGGAAAAAGGTGGTGAGGGGTAAGACTCTTCACTTCCCCCACCACCAGCCTCCTTGCCACTATTTGACCTGCTACAGTGGCTTGGGAGATGGATTTAAGAAGGCCCTCCTTCTTAAGGAAGAACTTCTGTGAGGCTGGTCAAACATTGGGACTGGCTATCTCAGAAGCAGGGAAAATATGACCCATAGGCTGCATCCAGCCTGCCAGGCGATTTTTCCTCTGGCCTGCAATTGTATTTGGTCCAGCCTGTGGCTGCTCCTGTTGTGCTCCACGTGGGGTTGAGCCCTGCCTGCTCCTGCCAGACCAGCATGTACTGTGTTCCAACCTTTGTGTGCCGGAGGGCCCTGGCCCTCACCAGCACACAGCTTCTGGGTGTTGCTGCTGCTATTGCTGCAGCAGCCTGGGGAACTACTCAGCTCCCCTGCCCTCCAGTGGCTGTTCCTTCTGTGTCTGCTGAAGTGGGTAGGGGAGTAGGGCCAGGTGTGGGGAAGCTGCAGCTGGGCGGAAGCATGGGGCCTGGAGTGTGGGGCCCATGCCTAGTGGAGGGAAGCCCCTCATGATGGAGCCAGCAGCCTTCCCTGCCCCCTGCTGCCATGTGAAGCTCCTGGGACTCAGCTGGAAGTGGCAGGGCAACCTGCACAATGGAGTCACGCTGGCTCAGCCTCACTCCATGCTTCTGAGTAGAGTCCCCAGAGCTGCACGTGGCAGCAAGGAGCAGGGCCAGGCCACTAGCTTCATTGTGTGGGGCTCCCTCCTCTGTGGCATGTAGCTCTGGCTGGGTCCTGGGACCTGCACATGAGATGTGGGGAGCCCCATGTGATGAAGGTGGACTGGCATGGCCCTGCTTCCTGCCACCACATGTAGCTCCTGGACCTGGCAGAAGCCATGCAACACTGGGGGGCTCTGCCTGCACAGGCCATGAGTGCCCTGAGGGCCTGCTACATGCTTCTGTTGCTGCTGGCAGCGGGGCTTGTGCACCATGGGAAGCGGACATGTGGTGGGGGGGGCCTCACATGCATGCCCCACCATACCCACACCCCCCTATACCCCACATACAAGCTTATATTCACACACACCCATGCTCCCCATACACCATATACAAGAGTAAGATTTATTTTGAGCTATTGTACAATCACTTCTATATATACTATGCACACATGCACAAATTGGACAAAAATATTTTTAATAAATTTAATTTTTAATAATATTAAAAAAATATTATAGTAGATGTTTGATTTTTAGTATATGACTTGGGTTTTTTCTGGTTCCAAGATGGCAAACCCCCCTCCTATGTCCTTGTGGACAAGGAAAAGGACTTCTTGTGGCAAAGGGAAAGGTTGGGGTTAGGGCTGGGACTTCCAGTCCCAAGGTGGCAATCAGGGGGGGGGGTACCTGTCAAGGGGTGGAGCTACCCTTGTGGACCTCTATAGCTTATCAAAAGTAATTAAGCGGCCTTCCAGCTGAAATAATTGCCCACCTCTGGGGTACGTGCAGAAATTGTGGAATCTCCATCAGTTACTTCCATCCTTGGAAATTTTCAGGAGCAGGTTAGACAGACAGCTGGGATGGTTTAATCAGGGATGATTCTGCCTCTGCATGCAGGTATAGAATCTAATTTTTGGGTGGTTATCTTAAATTTAGTCACCTTGAGTTCAGGTAAATGCACAAAGCAAAAGCCAAATTAATCTACTATGGTTGGGTGTCAAACACTCTATATCTTCAATAAAGGTTGATTTATGAGTACACTCTTTTTAGTTAAAGTAAACTCTCCCTTGCCAGAATGCTTTGCAGAAAGAACCAAATACCTTTCGGAGCTGGGCAAGGCCTTATCAAGGCGTAGGCATTTTAAGAAGTAGTGTCTTAACTGTGCTTCAGGTGGTCTCTCTCAAATTTTGTAACTAACAGTGGGGGTGATGGAAGGAGAAGGGAAATCTGTTTGCCCAAAGACCCTTGCGGTCACTCTAGTGTTTTTTTGCAGTGGGATATTCTGCAGCTTGATATCAAAAAAAGTTGTATTCATTTGGGACAGCAGTGGTCCAGGAGTGAATTGGCTTTTGTAGCAAGGTAATGGAACTACCATTTTGTCATGCATAGCATACTCTGGAATACAAAATGCACCATGTTTTTGAAAGGCAGAATAAAGAACACAGATTTTTTCCACAGTTATGGCTACATAGAGCGGGGGCAGAGCCTAATCTTCAGCTGAATCGCCTTCCCTTTCCTATTTAACTAAAACTAAAATCATAGCTGCTGCTGAAGACTGGTTTGCATGGATGGCTCTTTGATTTTTAGTATTATAGTAAAGTAGGACTGGAAGAGGCCAGCCCCATACTCAAGGCAGGATCATCCCTGACTAAACTATCCTCCCCAAGTCCTGAACACTTCCAAGGATGGAGGTTCCACAATTTCTGTAAATAGCCTGTCCCAAAGTTTGACCAACCTCATAGACAGATAATTCCTCCTAATCCCCTTCTTGAATTTTCTCTGCTGCAGTTTAAGGCTATCGCTCCTAGTCTTGTTGCTTACAGCCACAGGGAAAAGCCAGTCTCCATCCTCGCTGTAATTACCCTTTAGGTATTTGAAGACTGTTATCAAATCCCCCCTCAGTCT
Source organism: Alligator sinensis (assembly GCF_000455745.1). NCBI lineage: Eukaryota > Metazoa > Chordata > Crocodylia > Alligatoridae > Alligator > Alligator sinensis. Next base: position 137,282 of record NW_005843345.1, on the reverse strand, counting down.
CTTTTTCTCCAGACTAAATAACTGTCTAGTTCTTTCAACCTTTCCTTGTAAGTCTTGTCTCCCAAGCCCCTGATCATTTTTGTTGTTCTGTGCTGGACTGTTTCCATCCTTCTTGAAGTGTGGGTCCCAAAACTGGACACGGTACTTCTGGTGAAGCTTCACCAGTGCTGAATAGTTGGGAAGAATCACTTCTCTTGACACTCCTGTTAATATGACCCAAGGTGCTGTTGGCTTTTTTTTTTTTTAAATTAAGCAAGAGCACGTTGGTGGCTTATATTCACTTTATGGTATACTGTAACCCCAGGTCCTTCTCTGCAGCATTGCAGCCTGACCTTTCAATCCTGAGTCTGTATCTGTGCATACAGTTATTTCAGCCCATGTACAGGACCGCACTTGTCTTTGTTTTAACTCATCTGACTGATTGTGGACTATTTCTCCAGCCTATTCAGGCCATTCTGGATCCTAGTCCTATCCTTTGGAGTATCTGCAACTCCACCCAACTTGGAGTCATCCACAAATGTGCTAAGCATGCACTCAATCCCATTCTCCAAATCATTGAAGATGTTGAGCAATACCAGACCCAGGGCAGACCCCTGGGGCACTCCAGGTGATACCTTCTCCCAACTAGATATTGAGCCATTGATGATTATATTTTTAAAAGAGCTAGAGTTTCCAGGGCTCTGAATTAAGAGAGGAGAGAGATCAAAAGCAGGGAGCAGACAGTAAAAAATTCCTTAAGATTAGCCTGATCAGTGGAATTTTGAGACCATTAAAAAGGCGAGACTATTATTAACACCTGTGGAGTAAGGAACAATGAAGCATTATCAATTGACTTGCTCAGCTTCCTGAATAGTATTGCCACAGCTGCTGGAGGGTGAAGCAGAAATCAAAGAAGGGTGCTTCTGTCTTGGTTAGAAAAACAGCTGCCCAGCTTAGTCAGCCCCCAGAATTGAAGTGTTTGTAATTTGGGGAAAAGGGTGTATGTAGCTTGTGAGAAAATATGGTACCAGAGCTAAGGGTCTGTATTCTCTAAATAGATACTGCTGCTTAGTGGTTAGAGATTAGTTGGAACTTTTTGCTTCAGTTTACTGTGAGATCACGTTGGGCCATGAGCCTTGTAAGTGTTCTGAAGATGTGCAATCTGCTCAGCAAGTTTTCCTGAAATAAGTGCTTGTATTGAGTGGATTTTGTGATCAAGATGGCCGTAAACTGTATCCTTGGGGAACCGACTGTCTTGCTTTTAATCCACTGGACAGAGAACATTGGACAACTACATCTGCTTTTTGCAAGCTTTTCATTGGACTATCCTGTTACCTCCTACAGGAGTTCTGAGATTTGCTTCTGTGTTGATGTCTTTAAAAGGATCTGCAACTCACTTGAATGCTTCTGCTTCTGTCTTTCTTACTGTCAGATTGCAGGTCCATCTCCCCAAGTCTAGTTCCTACAGCAGCTGACCTGCCGGAGAGAGATGGTGCAGGTTTCACCCTCAGAATCCATATTTTCACTAAAGGATTCTTGTTATAGTTAAAATTGACACTAGTTAATAGCAACTGAAAGGCCAGCTTCCAGGTGCATGACCCCTGGGGACCGAAAGTCAGTGCTTTCTAAACTGCAGAGACAGCAAGGAAGAGACAGTTTTGCTTATCTGCTGCTGATACCCACTACCTGGAACTTCCAGTGGTTTCAGAGCTGCATGCCCCATGGACTGTATCAGGATAAGCTGTGGTTAGTGTTCCGCATTCTCTTTTTTACTAAAAAAGAAAAACAAAAAAACGGTCTGGGAACTTTTCAGGGTATATCTTCAAAACATAAAAACTGGGATGAAATCTGGATTCTCTGCATGTGGCTCCGCTGTTCCCCACTCGTGCTGGTTAACAGGGGTTTGAACTGAAAAATAGGTGTAAATCAGTAAGAACTGAATGACTTAAAAAAAAAAAAAAAAAATCAGGGAATTGATCAGTGAAAATCAGTAAAAACTGAGAATGCAGAACGCTAGCTATGATATCCCAGGCTGCACATCCCATCAGTGCTTCCTCTGCCACCCACATTACACCATTAGCCCATGGTTTCCACCCCCTACCTGATCTTTGTTTTTGTTTTTTCTCTTCTCCCCCTACTGCTGCTTTGTATATCCATGTCCCACCCCTGCCACTGCTAAACTGTGTGGGGACTCTCCTGCTGCACTGTGACCCTCCTGGCCCCTTCTACCTCCTGTTGCAGCATGTACCCTAGAGTCACCCTCAGCTTCCCAAGCTGCTGCCACCCTCAGCTTCCCAAGCTGCCTTGTCCCCTAGAGCGGGGGCAGGAAGTGGTAGCTGGAGGAGGGAGCAGAGCCTGGAACCACAACAGTTTGCCGGGTTGGGGAGGCTGTGACTGGGCAGGAGCCTGGAGGGCCACAGTGTTACTTCTCATGGGCTGTTTATTGGACAGCCCTGCCTTAGAGAATTCCTTATTGGTGCTGCTGTAGTTTGGCATGTAGACCTTTTGTTACAATCATGTAAACAGCTTGTGTTTGGTTATTTTAGTGAAAGATTCTTCATGCTACAATTTTCAGGTATTGCAAATGTCATTTTTGTACACTAACATCTTGTTTCCTTTTCAGTCTTCTACAAATCATGGGCATGCTCTCTCATAGCTTTTGCATGATGCTTTTTGTAAATTGTCCAGTTTGTATTTGGACTGTCCTTTTTTTCTCCTGAGGGAGTTCTGAGATCAATTTTTGTGATGATGTTTTTAAAAAGACTTGCACTTCACCTGGTAATAGAATGATTTTTTTTCAATCCAGTGCACATCCTGTTTGAATGTCCCCTCAGTAGCTGCAGGGGTTTAGGTTGTAGCCGTGTTGGTCTAAGGACATAGGCAGACAAGGTTCCTTGGGTGAATTTGGTATCTTTTATTAGACCAACCCAAATAGTTGGAGAATATTTATTAAGCAAGCTTTCGGGTTCAAAAACCCTTCGTAGCTGGGGTTTCAGTAGTGAACTGTCTTGCTAGCAAGGATCCTCACCTACATAAACAGCACCAAGAAAGAAGTCAAGTAATTTCTGGTGTTTATCAGATTAAATCATAAGAAAAAGAAACCCTGAATGCTTTTTCACTTGCTTGCACATCTGTACAAATTTATCTTTGCTCAATTGGGGCCACGTTGGTTGTAGTTTTAAAGTTTAGGAAAATGAAGAATAAGGAAGCCTTATAGCAGGGATGGGTAATTATTTCTTCTGGAAAGCCACTTATGTTTTGGTGATCTGTCAAGGACCGCACATGCAACCTTTTTCTGAAGATATCATTTTAACAAATTATAGATAAGTGTGTGTGTGTGTGTGTGTGTGTGTGTGTGTGTGTGTGTATCAGTATAGATATCTATATGCACGCACGCATCTACTATAATATATTTTAATTGTATTTTAAGAAATATTTTTGTCCTGATTTTGCTTTTTTGAGCATTGTATATAGAGGCAATTGCATTATAGCTCAAAACAGTCTTACTCTTGTATATTTGGGGGTGGGGGGACTACCTTTGCACTAGGTCATAAGAGCTGACTGGATGTGAGGTGAGGGGAGGAGGGTTGGGGGGGGAGGGGGGGATAAAAAAGGGCATGTTCAGCATGGCTTGCCTGGGTGGTGTGGTCTGCAGCTGCCTCCATGGTGCCCTGCATAGAGCTGAGTCGTACTGCTCCCACCTGGGGCAGCCCCTGCCTGCTGGCCCTGGCCCCAGCCCTGGCATGTTTTCCAGAAGGGCTGCTCCTACTTTACAGGATTCAGAGTCTGTTTCAACAAAACTTCTGAAGAACAAGAATTTCTCATTGGCTTGTAAAATATTAGCTGGAGGGTGTTCTGTCTAACTTGTAGCATGGACTGTAACAACACAGTTTACTGTACTCAGAAAATCTAAATATTTTTTTCTGTGCTATATACCATGTGTATACTTTCTCTTTAGATACAGTTGTTTAGAAAGGGAGGTGTACTTATTCTGCCTAATGTTGTTGCTAGGATTTATTCTTGCATAGAACACACCCAGCTACAAAGTGCTGAGTGTTTTCTTATGACATTGTATGAATGAACAACACTTATTCTCTGCTCCAAACCAGTGCCAGAATGGAACAGACTCCTCATTAAATTTTCTGGGATGTTGAGAGTGAGTGGGTGGCAGAGTCTGAACTTGTTTCTATATCCATACTTTTCCCCAAAGCAGAGGATAGGAGGGTTGGTGCACAGTCCTAATAAAAGGAGGTAATTAAAATGGTACTGTAGACAGTAGAACTTTTACAGAGTAGAACAATCTTGCGGTGGTTATGGTTAGTTAGGTGCAAATCTTGTGATGGTTATGTACAAAGTTATGGAGAACCTTGCCTCATTCAGGGACTTTTAATTTACTGCTGTTCATTTTATGCCTTAACCCTGTGATTCTCAACCAGGGTGCCCTGGGGTGCCCTGATTCTTTCAAGAGTGCCCCAGGGTGCCATGCAATTAGTACTGTTAAGTGTGCAAACCAGATTCACAGAGATTTCAAGTGGGAATCCATAGTGTTAAATACATTCAGACCTGTTGTTAGGGTAGGTCTAAGTGCCAGACGTTCTGGGAAGGTTATATTGGGCAAAAATGGCTGGCCCGATATAAATTAATTCCCCTGAGGAGGTGAACTAAGATTGGGAATGGATTAGCCCAATCTAACAGACATTTGTTTGTGTTCAGAGTGCAGCCCTGGGGCTGCATTTTTCCTATCCCACCCTCCCCCCCAAAAAACAAACCAACCCCTGACTAGGCTATTTTTAACCATTTGACCGTCCCCCTTCCCCTCTCCTTCTACCTTGACTTGCTTTGGTTGGGTTCCCAGTGAAGCTCTTGGCACCAGCGAATTCATGCACACGTTGCACCCCATTGTGATCATGCAGCTTAAAGGTATTGTAGATTGGATACCACAAATGTGCGTACATACCCTAAGTAAATCTTCACTGCTTATAGTAGAAATTGGCTGGCTGAGCAAAAATTCAGTTCTTGCTTTGCATTAGCCTCTTTCAACAATAAGCTCTAAAAATTGTTGATGTTTGAGGAAAACGCAGTTTTAGAGTCCTGATAGGAATTCTAGTATCACTTTTAAAATTGTTGATGAGTTGTTGCTTTATGGGGCTGGGCTGTGGCTTGGGAAATGGCTATCCTCACAGCAAAGCAGTGATGGTTACTAGAAAGTTATATTGGCAGTGCCTAGTGTCAGATACTAGGTATAGCTTCTTCTTGTAGTCCCTGGTTCAAGAAACATTTCTATTTGTTTAGAGGCAGATCATAAGAAGCTGTCTGATGTCTTCAGGAAAATTAAATCAGCCTGAGATAAAGTATTGCCAGTACAGACTGCCTAGTTGGGTTTTTTTCAAGCTATTAGGCACTGCTTTTTCCAGGCTGTTTGCAGCTGTCTAATGGTGTAGTATGTCTGCTTTCTTTCATGTACAGATTGACAAATTTAATACCTTTTAATTTTTTTTAATAGGTTGATATTTGGAATGCTGTATCCTGCTTATTATTCATACAAGGCTGTGAAGACAAAAAATGTGAAGGAATACGTAAGTCCCACATGTCTTATCTCTTCAGTTAAACATGCTGCTGTTGAAATGTATGGGAAATTTTACATTACATTATGCAAAGAATAGTCAGCTGAAAGTTTGACACAGGTTTTAACAGAGCTTCAGAAATATTAGGTACAAAAATAATGTTAATTCACCATCTATTTTTCATAGTCAGTTTAGAACTCTGAAAGTTTTTATAGATTACAGCGCTCAACATGTGCTATGTGTATGATGAAATGCAGTGTGGTATGTATTTCAGCAAAATAGATGCGTGGCATAGCAAGTTAGGATTGTAATATCTTCTAGCCCTGTGTCTGCGCTGCAGTTGTTATGCTCAGAGCTGCAAAAGTCATCTGAAGCTAGATCAACTTTAGGTGGTTCCGCTGTGCTGAGTTGCATGCTGATGTGGCTGAACTTCTACTGGTAATCAAGCCTGCTAAAGTTAGTGTGACTTTGGCTGTATGCCCTTAGATGCCTAAGAACTCTGCTTGTGGGTAGTCTTGCTTTTTTCGTTCATAGTAGCATGCAAAGTTATTCACGTGTATACATTCTTGTAAGCTTCTGACTGATTTATTTGAGCAGTCTAAATGAAACTTTGTTTTTGTACCTAACTTCTTTGGGTTTTGGTGGAGGCAGTAGCTTTACTTAAAGCAGGCTTGTCCAACGTGCGGCCTGCCAAGCCATTTTATCTGGCCCGTGGTGGCGGGGCCGCCATGGTACGCAGAGACGTGGTGGCGGCGGAGAGTGGAGCGGTGGCGGGGCTGCTGTGGAGCGCGGAGCTGCAGTGGCAGCAGTGGGGCAGTGGCGGCGGGGCAGTGGCGAGGGGAGGTGGGCAGGGTCGGCCTGCGGGCCCCAGCTGGCAGCGAGGGGAGGGAAGCTGCTTACCCCCACGGGGCCTGGCTCATCAGTGAGCCGGGTCCTGCCGCAGCTGCCCCAAGGGCTGCGTGGAGCGGGCCTTCCCCAACCACGCCTGATTGGATGAGCTGGAGATGGGCTCCACCCCTTGCCCCTGGCATGTGGCCTGGGGGGCTGCAGCATGACCCATGCCCTGCCTGCACGTGTGGTGGATGGAGGTATGAGGTACGTTCCCGTGCGGAGCTGGGGACGCCTCAGGGCCGGCCGGGGCGGACGGAGGCATGGGGGTAAGTTCCCACGCGGAGCTGGGGGCGCCTCGAGGTCGGCCGGCCCCGACAGAGGCATGGGATAAGTTTCTGTGCAGAGCAGACCCATTTCATTGTCACTTCCTGCAACTTCATTGGTTTCAAAGGTCACGTGACATCTCACAAGAAGTGACATCACATCAGGACGTGGTCTTTGAATATGGCTCGCCAGCCCACTGGGTGATTAAAAAGTTCGTGATCCGGCCCCACATTCAAAAAGGTTGGCTACCCCTGACTTAAAGCATGAAAACTTGCCACATCACTCACGTAATCTTTTCCTTGTATTCAGTAAACATAGCAGCTTAATCTATGCTTTTGATAGATAGCACTGCAAAGAATGGAATGACAGGAGTTCTGCTCCATTCTATATAATATAGTTAGGTTCCACACTTGTTTGTACTGTATGAATCTTAAGACATTTAGAGCTTCTCATTAGACTTTTAGAACTATTACTATTTGAATTATGCACAAAAAAGAAGGCCCCCTGAGTGCAGTGGGTTTTTTTTTTTTCTTCTTCTTCTTTTTTTTATCCATACTTGAAGCCTGAGGAAACTATTTATAATGTAAACTATGAATAGTTCATTTAAACCAAGTAATTTTACAAGAGCCAGAAAAAAATATAAAAGCTAAAGAGAGACCTTCTGCAGATCTTAATGTATCCAGAAGTTTTAGTGGGTTTTTGGCCTTCCAGAAGGTTTAGTATGGGAAGTTGTGAGGTCTTGGGTAGTTTCTAGGCCAGCTAGTATTTTAGGGATAAAATTTAATTCTTTAAATCTCACTAGGTAGCGGGAACTGTAGGTTATGGATCTAATACTGCAGTAATGCAGTCTCAATGATGAGAAGTCATGAATGACAGCAGCAAGGTCTGTATGCAAAGAAATAATTGCATCCTCCTCGTCAAAGAGCTGTATTAAACATTGCTGCTAGTTAAGCTGTTAACATTTTGGAGTCTAACAAGACTGGACAAAAAAAACAAGCAAATATTCCTTTATGCTTATGTCTTCCCAACTTGCTGAAGATCATAGAATCAGAGAAATAGGACTGAAAGGGACATCCATGGGTCTTCTAGTCCAGCCTCCTTGAGGCAGAATCATCTCTGTCCAGATCATCCGATATAAAATATTAGTGACACCACTTTTGAAAACCTTGTGAGTTTTAAAAGCTTCTAGTTTATAAATCTGCCCTCCTCTTAGTTCTGGTGTTCAAAAACACCACATTCCCTTCTAAAACTTTTTTCCCCAATTGTTGGTGTGTGAAAGTCTGCCAATATAAAGGAGACTACCCAAAAGGACACAGTAAATCTGAATGGACAAAGCCTGATTTTTGCCAGCCATTGTATTAGCACGCTATTTTCAGACAAGGTATGGTGGCATGGTGATATTGTCTGCACCTGAGTGATCCAGTTAAGCTTTACCTAAATAACTAAAGATAAAATGATGGATACTTACCTACAGTTGCACTGCTCACTTCCCTCCCAGCTTTTCACTCTTCTGTAAGGCTTCATTAACAAGGGTTGGCCCTCTCACTACGCTTTCTCCCCCAGCATAGAACTAATCTTTTAGAAATGAAGATTTTTTTTTTTTATTTTTTTTTAAAGGATGTTGAAAATTGCAATAAGAGCTGATAGTTAGGTATTAATTATTATCTAGTCTTCCCTGAGAGTAATGTTAATTATCACAGAATAAGTTGTACACATGGTACAGGTTTTCAAGGATACATAATTGCTATTGTAAGCTGTATTTTAAGATGGTCCCTGAATTGCTGCTGCTGCTACAAAAAATTTGTGAAATGCTGGCCTAGTTCTCTAGTTTGATGTTTGAACATTTTAAATCCAGGGACCACTTGTGAGGTGGTTTGCTATTTATTAATGTGTAACCTGGGCAGTACTCCAAGAGGTACCTCCTCTCCAATTGAAGGGATCAAAGCAGGTGCACAAGCGCTGTGGGAGGTATAGGGACTCTCCTCCCCCTATAGAGCAGAGCCAGACCACCAATGGGGCCTTAACCGTATACCTTTTAATGAGAGAACAGTACTGGGAACATAAATGGGCATAAACCAGGCAGTATAGGGGACACTACAACGCCCCAAGGGAGCAGGATTCAACAAAGGTTACACTTACAATCATTGACAAAAGACAGGGTTAACAAAATATAAAACACAAACAGCAGAACGAACAATACTGGTGGGTGAAATCTAAGAAGGCACAAAATGCTAAGGAAATAGAGGGCCTAGGTACTTGGAGGGGGAGAAAGGGGGAAAACACAATGGCCCCTTTTCACTGCAAGAAGACTTTCTCCTTGTTAGCTCACTCACCCCAAGTCACCCCAGCTGGGACTTGACCTCAGGTCTCCCATGTGGTAGGCAGAAATACTGCCACACAACCACCACTGGTGGCACTGCTCCGAACTGCTAGGGGTCTTGACCTTCCCAGAGCCCCGGCCTCGTGTCGAGCTGCCTAGCCTCTTATTGGAGGAGCTGGAAGCAGATCTGGGAACCTTTCAGGTCTCTGCTCAGATCCTGCTGGAGTAAGCAATCCTGGAGCCCAGCAGGGAGCCTCTCCTGCTGGCTGCTGGCCGCACGCCGTGCTGCTGAGGGTCTAGCTGCTGCCTGCAGGTCCTGCTCCTTCAGGCTCTTCTGGGGCAACTGCTCCCACCCTGCTGGCCCAGCTCTTGCCAGCTCTTTGAAGCTCCTTCCTTGTGGTCCCTTGCTGGTCTCTCTCGAGTCAGCTGCGCTGCCCCTTTTATCTCTCTCCAGGTGACCCAAGGGGCCAATCAGGGAACATGGAGGGTGAATCTCTGGGGTCTGCTTGGTGAGTAAAGGGAATCCCAAGTCCTCCAATCATCTTTGGCCCTTTCAAAACCCCTGGGCTAAATCATTACCACATTGGTGAGGAAAGGGAATCCCAAGTCCTCCAATCATCTTTTGCCCTTTCAAAACCCCTGGGCTAAGTCACTGCCAGCTAGCCCATCACAAATGGTTAACTGGAATTGTGAAATCCATTAACTAATGGCTTGTAACAGCGTAAATGAATACAGAGGAGAATGTGCGGGCCGGGAGCGGTCCGAGGCCCTCGGGTTTTTTTTTTCGCGCGGCGGGCTGCCGCAGCCCGGACACACCGGGTCGGGGAAGACAGGCGGCACGACAGAATTAGGCACGGACGCTTAGTGGTTGATTTTAAGATTATTTTACTTACACCGAAGATGGTCGCGGTGCAGGCAGGAAAACTTGCTTGAGTTGCGGTAACAAAACAAAACACTTGAACCTGCAGAACATAAGGGTACGTCACAATGGGGTTTCGGCGATGGGAGATGAACAAAAACCTCGAGAGTACGTCGCAATGGGGTTTCGGCGATGGGAAGAAAAAAACTGCAGGACTCGAACCCTGGGTAGAGCTCTGGATTCACTCGCACGAAGTTTGCTAGGCTCCGTGGAACTTGCGCGCAGGGAAGGGTACGTCGAGGGATCAGGCGATGACGGGGAGAGGCGAGAGGTTGATCAGACCTCTGTAGCCTTCTTGAGATGCACGCTGGGTCCAGTAGGCTCCGCAGCGCTTAGAGATCTTCACGAGACGTGAAGTTCTCCTCCTCCTGATGTTCGTGGAGTCCTCCAACTTGGGCGGAAACCACTCAAGCCTCTTATATGGCTATCACGGCAAATGTCTGCTGC
>NW_005843345.1:117644-126761 GCF_000455745.1 Alligator sinensis | reverse complement strand
CTGCAAAGAAAGCTACGAGTGGCGGGAAATAATTCAGCAGTGCCGAAGCGCACACAAACAAAAATCACACCCTTGGGTTGTGACAGAGAAGTAGATGTTTATTTTGCCTTGAAATTCTTGTGTTTTGGTCTAGATCTTTTTTTCTTTTTCATGGCTAGATTCCGAATTAAAGCTACTTTTGGATATGCTCTGAACAGGCAAAAGGAAAGGGATGGTTCAACACTCAATGCAAAAATAAGAGAGAAGAAAATAAATTGACTCTACCTACATGGTTATTTTGAGGGGGGAAAAAAAAAAAATGCTGGAATGTTTAGCTTGCTTTATGTAGTTCACTGTGTGCAGACGACAAGTTGGAATCTAATTTAATGTTGAAGTTGCTTTTGGATAGATAGGCTTTGTGATTCCTTCAGTCACTTTGTGGAACAGTACAACTTTAACAAACTATTTATTTTCTTTGGAAACTAGCATTTTAAAATGAGCACCAGCTTTTTTAGATTTATACAACTACATGAGAATCAGTTGAAACAACATCATACTTATTTCAGTCAGACTTTTTTTTTTTTTTTTTTTAGGTTGGGTTTTTTTGGAAAAACCCCCCCCTGCTTTTTTTTTTTTTTTTTTTTTTTAATATGCCATCTGTTAAAAAATAATGAAAATGCTCAGATGTTTTATGTATGTGTATCTAATCATTAAAATATACTATCAAACTAGTCTTCTGTAGATTTCATAGATATTAGGGTTGGAAGGGACCTCAGCAGATCTTTGAGTCCGACTCCCTGCCCTGGGCAGGAAAGAGCATCGGGGTTAGATGACCCCAGCCAGGTGGCGGTCTTTAAGAGAAGACTGGACAAGCAAGGTAGGGGAGAGCACCACCTCCCTTGGAAGCCCTTTCCAGATTCTGGTAAACCTTACTGTGAAGAAGTTGTTCCTGATGTCTTAACCTTGAATCTGTTCTCCTTCAGTTTGTGGCCATTATTTCTAGTTACTCTAAGGGGTGCCCTGGTAAACAGAGCATCTCCTATCCCTTGCAGTCTCCCCCGATGAATTTGTAGACCGCCACAAGATCACCTCTCAGCCTTCTCTGGAAGAGGCTGAAGAGATTCAGGTCCTTCATTCTCCCCTCGTAGGGCCTTACCTGGAGGCCCCTAACCATATGAATGGCTCTCCTCTGGACCCTCTCAAGGTTATCCACATTGAAGTATGGCCCCCAAAACGACGCAGTACTCCAACTGCGGCCTGACCAATGCCGTATAGAAGGGAAGTATCACCTCCCTGGACCTATTTGTGATGCACCTGCTGATGCATAATAAAGTGCGGTTAACTTTACTGATCACTTTGTCACATTCATGACTCATGTTCATCTTGCAGCCAGCTATGACTCCAAGATCGCTTTCTGCTACAGTGCTGCTGAGAGGGTCATCCCCCAGCCTGTAAGTGTGTTGGTGATTCCTTTTCCCTAGGTATAGCACTTTGCATTTGTCCTTGTTGAATTGCATCCTATTCTGTTCTGCCCACTTCTCCCATATCAACACTACTTTGTGGACTTAAATCAAGTAGTCCATAAAGTTCTGTTAAAAAGAACCTCAGGAGGTCCATAATGCATTTGATATGTGTTTTACACATTAAGTTTGTCTGTTATACTTGTGTCATGTGTGAGACCATGGGGTGGGTGACCTGGTCTGGGGTGTATTTGGGGAGCAAGGTGCTGATGAGGTCAGGAGGTGTGAGCAGACTTCAGTGATGAGCTAGGCCAGTCTAAGAGCAAGCTGAGTCAGGAAGCTGGGAGATCAAGAGAGCACAAGTTGGAGGGAATTGCAAACAGTTTGGGTTCAGGTTGAGCCTGGTTGCCTGGAGACTTCCTGTTCTGGATCAGAGCTTTGTGGGGGAGGATTGACTGATTGTGACCAGCCATGCTGATGCCATTGAGTTAGAAAAGTGCTGGTTCCTTCTGGAGGACAACCTTTACCAGCCTGGGTGACCAGCTGTAGGTTGGCAGGCTGGGATGAGCAACTGTGCTGATCAGGTTGACACCCTAGGTTCAAGGCCATGACCTGACATCATGCATGCACATCTATGTATCATAGAACTATAGAAAATTAGGGTTGGAAGAGACCTCAGGAGGTCATTTAGTTCAGTGTTTCTCAACCTTTTAAGTAGCAAGTACCCCCTAACTTCTGAAAATGTTAATAAATACCCCAACACTCAATTTTCCAGGGGATTTTATATTTACAGACTAATGTGTGCCATATGTTGGAAGAAGGGCTGTGTATATAAAGCCGTGATATGACACATGTCTGATCTGTGTGGGTAGGGTTGCTACCTTTTACACCAGGGTGCTCAGGAATGTACCTAGACTAGAAGTGATGTTGGCCAAAGCTAGGAGGGCTGAATCCAGTGTCGTGCAAAATGTGGCACGTCAAATTATTGTTGGGGAATTTAAAGTGCTGTGCAATCCGCGGTGCGTCAAATTTTTTGCCATAGTTTTGAGAGGAGGAAGGGGTGAGAGAGAGACAAGGATATAGGGCGAGAGAGACACCGAGACAGGGAAGGGGGGAGGGTGAAGAGAGAGAGAGAGAGAGGGGACAGGTAGCAACCGTAATTGTGGTGCAGGCAGGTGATGTTGGCTGCTTCTGGTGCCGCTGCACCAGGGGTTGGGGTGATGGGGAGAAGCAGAGACCCGTGGCATGATGAGGCAAGTCTGTAGGGCAGGGATCGGCAACCCCTGGGGCATGCATGCCCCTACTGCAATAACCCCAGAAGCAACCGACACCACCTGCCTGCACCACAGTTATGGTTGCTACCTGTCCCCTCTCTCTTCCCCCTACCCATCTTGCGCGCTCTCTCTCTCTCTTGCCCTATATCTGTGTGTGTGTGTGTGTGTGTGTGTGTGTGTGTGTGTGTGTGTGTCGCTCTCTCTCTCCTTCCTCCTCTCAAAACTGTGGCTAAAAATTTGAACATCCACTTGCAGCAGAACAAAGCTGAGTAGAGTGCAGCAACCAGATAGGCCTATGAGGTCCCGGTGAAAGCCATCCCTGGGGGCCTGGCACAGAATTACTCCCCACAGTGTGTTTCCAGGGCTTTGTCCTGTTGCAGATAACTCGTGTGTGAGGGCATTGAGCACTTCCCAGAGGAAACTGGCCCACAGTCTACTTGAGATGCAGTGCATGGCCTCATTTTAGCTCCAAGAGCTTTGGGGGATTGTGGGGGATGTTGTTCCCAAGCCCACAGCAAAGCCCCAGCTGACCCAGCAACCCTCCATGCCCAGATCAAGCCTTGAAAGTAACCAGGCAATCAGGTTTTTCCATCATGCTTGCTGTGCCCAGCCTGGCACGAGCCTGGGAAGGATTTCCAATGTGCCGATTAGACTTTGCTGCAAAGCTTCCAAATATTTCAGGCCTTATAATACAATGAGGAGCAGAAACACTAATAAGCAAATTAGGAGAGTGTTCATGCTATGCTAATGAGCATGGCATGCAAGGCCATTTTGCTTGGCACTCCACTGTTAGCCATGGAGCTCGGGCTGTTCTCAGCAGGTGGCTGGGCAGCTGCAAGCCCTGCTGCAAGCAGCCCGGGCTCTTTGGCTGGCAGTAGCCAGGAGGCTGCAAAGGAGCTGCTCCAGCATCCCACAGCTCTGAGCAGACGGGGGGTGGGGAGGGCCCTGAGGCAGTGCAGCCCAGAAAAGCCCTGTGCCGCCATCGGCACCTCCTATATCCAGCCTGGGCTCTGGGCAGCTGCAGCAGGGAGGCTGCAAACAGCTGCACTGGGCTTCGCAGCCCCAGCATCAGCTCCATGCCAGCGATGGTATGTGCACCTCAATGCAGAGAGTGGGTTTATCCCTGCTTTCTGCTCTGAGACGTGTGTGCAGTCACTGCCAGCATGGAGCTGATGATGGGGCTTGGGAGCTGAGCGCAGCAGGCAGCAGTCGGGCTGCAAACAGTTGCACCGAACTCCGCAGCCCCAGCATCAGTTCAGTGCTAGCTGCGACTGCACGCGCGCCTCGGAGCAGAGAGGGGATAAACCTGCTCTCTGCTTTGAGGTGCACGTGCAGTTGCTGGCATGGAGCTGATGCCAGGGCTGTAGAGCCCGGTGCAGCTGTTTGCAGCCTGCTGCAGCTGCCGCAGAGCCCAGGCTGGCTACAGGCAGGGGCTGGTGGCGGCACAGGGATTTTCCCCGCTTTCAGTGGCAGCGGCGCTGAGTGGGGCAGGCAGCAGCCTTCCCTCCCATCACTGCAGTCTGCCCCGAGCACTGGAAAGAGCTCGGTGCCACTGCCAGCCCTCCCACCCACAGTGAACTGGGCTCCGGGTGGGCTGGGTTGTGGGGCCAGTCCCCATGGTGCAGGAGAGAGTGGGGCAGTACCATGCCCCTCCCACACTTGGGGCAGGGGGCCTTAGTCTGCCCCCCCCCCGTTCCCCCCAAGCCCAGGAAGGATAAAAAAGAAAGAGAACTTACCTGCCTGTCGGTGGGGAGTGCTCAGGTATCTGTGTGCCTGTCCTCCCCCTCCTGTAGCAGCCTTTGGCCGGCTGGGGGTAGGGGCAAGCAGCTGGATGTGAACCTGGCGGCGGCAGGGGAAGTGGTGGCAGCCCCTTGCTGTGGGGGTTTTCCACACCCGCATACCCCCTGCCTGTCTCTTGCATACCCCCAAGGGTAACGCGTTCCATGGGTTGAGAAACTATGATCTAGTCCAACCCTCTGCTCAAAGCAGGACCATCTCCAGCCAGATCATTCCAGCTAGGGCTTTGTTGAGCCAAACCTTAAAAACTTCCAAGGATAGAGGTTCCATAGGTAGCCCATTCCAGTGCTTCATCACCCTCCTAGTGAGAATTTTTCCTAATATCCAACAGAAACTTCCCCAGCTGCAACTTGAGACTATTGGTCCTTGTTCTGTCAGGGGATCAATGTTTCTGGCTGGGGCAAGTCGCTTTCACCAGAGGTGAAGGCACTGGTGAAGCAGCTGAAGGAGAGCACCAAAAATGGCTGGATCTGTTGTGGTCCAGTACGGTCAACGTGCTGGCAGGCACGTGCAACCTGAGGTTGAAGGGGAGTATGCAGCAGCAAAATCCTTGATTGCTTGATGGAGGTGCTGGTGAACAGGGTTAGGGAGATGGAAGGGCAGAGGTGGGGTGATGTGGAAGAGTGGGATCCACTATCCTGTGCCAGTACTTCAAGCACCAGCCAATCTCCTCCACCACAGCCACTGCCAATGTGGGCCAAGGGCATGGCTTCAATTTTGGGGTCCAGAGGCACCAGACACCACCATCAGGCATGTGGCATGGAGGCCTTGGTGGCTACCTATCTTGCTGAAGACATGGATCCCCTGCAATGCAACCCCTTGACCTATTGGGCAACCCACAGTCAGATGTGGTAGGATCTGGCCATAGTTGCCCAGGAACACCAATCCTGTCCACCAACCAGTGTTCCAAATGAGAGGGTGTTCAGCATTGCTGGTGATGTTGTGACACCTTGTCTCACCTCCTTGGATCCTGGTTTAGTGGAGCAGCTGGTGTTCCTGAAGGTGAATCTCCTGCTGCTGGGGTTCTCCATCTCCACCTGCAGACGGAGTGAGTGCTGTCTTCCGCACTCTGTACCTATTTGCTTTTTTTATTGTCTTTTTTTTTTTTTTTTTGACAACCATTTAATGTCCCCCTCTCAGAGCTGGAGGCTGTAGTTTAATTTTTCACCAGCCAGCAAGGGAAGAATATCTCCCTGCTGACCTCCCATGCCAGGACAAACTTGGAGGTATGGACTGGGGTTCTGGGAAAGGAGGAGGCCCCAGGTCCTGGTCATGACCTAACACTGCACCCTGCCAGGGTAGGGAGGCCTGGTGGGACTGCCAGTGGTGTGGCAGCCCCAGGAAATGCCACGACCATGAACATCCCTCGTGAAAGTTGGGTAGGGGGTGCCTGAAAACTTCCAGACACCGCACGCTTGCACAGTTCTGGCTAGGGAAAGTCCAGACCTGTAAGATCTTTGAGAGGCCTGAGGTTTACTGGTTGCAGTGGAGTTGTGAGGCTCCAGGTGAGCTTAGCTGCTTGGGATGCCATCTGTAAAGCATGGGTCACAGTATAGGGAAGGTATGGAGCTGCAGAATGGATGTCACCCCTAGAGATCAGGGGCCTAAATGCCCTGGGTCTCCCGTCTGGGTAACATCTGAATCAGTTTTCCATCAAGGTGTGGCAGGAAAAAAGAGGGGTGGGTGGTTGGCCCAGAAACAGGTGGGCGGGCCAAGATCTAACCAGCCCTGAGAAGGCCCCCTGTTACCACCCCTGCTGCATTCATTCCACTCTGCCTTAACACACAAGGGAGACAACATTCTTTCTGTCAATCTGAGATCTTTTATTAGACCAACTGAATAGTTGGAGAAATATATCTTGGCAAGCTTTCGAGTTTAAAAATCCTTTGTTAGGCTGAGGAAGCATCTGCAGCTGGTGTGTTTGCTCTTCCTGGATGGAATGAATAGTAAAAAAGCCAGAGGGCTGATATGCAAGAAAGCCAGTCAGTGAAAATGTAAATGGAAGCATCAGGGGGTGAGAGACACGCTGTGTGGGATTGGGGAGGCCAGGTAGCAGCCAGATAAAAGTGGAGTGGTACCTGTGGAGTCAGATGTCAGGCAGGTTATAGTGCCATAAATCCAATGTCTATATTGAGTCCATGCGCTTTTGTATCAAAGAGGTTGATGAAGTGAATTTCATAGGCTCGTCTGTGAAAAGTGTTTTGTAAATTCCTTTTGAAGATCAGGACTGAGAGGTTGGAAAGAGAGTGGTTTTCTTGTGAGAAATGTGCCCCCACTGGTAATTGGGTATTTTTGTCTTTAATAGATGTCTGGTATGTGTTCATTCTAGTGCGCAGTTGTTGTTTGGTCTCTCCTAGGTATTTTCCATCAGGGCATTTGGTGCACTGGATGAGATGTATAACGTTTCTGGAGGTGCAGCTTTAAGATCCAGGAATGGTGATGGTCCTGTTGTGGGGTGTAGTAATTGTGGGGGTACTGGAGATATGTTGGGAGGTTTCGCATTTCTTATCATGTCATGGTCTGGATCCATTCGGTGTGTTTTGGGCTGTAGGAGAGTTTGCTTCTGGTGATGAGGTTAGTGAGGTTTGATTCTTGTTTGAATTTACAAAACACTTTTCACAGAAGAGCCTCCAAACTTCACTTCATAAGCCTACTGCATATAAAAACTCACGGACTCAATACAGACATTGGATTTATGACGCGCTATAACCTGCCTGACATCTGACTCCCCATGTACTCCCCATTTTTACCTGCTACATCCCCTTCCCCCCTAGCCTGTCTCTCACTGCCTGACACCTCCAAGGTTTGATTCTTGTTTGAATTTACAAAACACTTTTCACAGAAGAGCCTCCAAACTTCACTTCATAAGCCTACTGCATATAAAAACTCACGGACTCAATACAGACATTGGATTTATGACGCGCTATAACCTGCCTGACATCTGACTCCCCATGTACTCCCCATTTTTACCTGCTACATCCCCTTCCCCCCTAGCCTGTCTCTCACTGCCTGACACCTCCATTTACATTTTCCCTGGCTTTTTTGCATGCATACCAGCCTCTGGCTTCTTTGCTATTCATTCCATCCAGGAAGAGCGCTCACATCAACTGCAGATGCTTCCTCAGCCTGAGGAAGGTTTTTAACCCCGAAAGCTTGCCAAGATATATTTCTCCAACTATTCAGTTGGTCTAATAAAAGAGATCGCATCTATTTAAAGAACCTTGCCTGCCTGCTCCTTAGACCAACACTGCTACAACCAGAAACCCAGTTAACACACCCAGTTAACATGACACAAGTTTTGATTTCAAGAGTTTGAGGTGTACTTTCAGAGAAGCCCCTGATCCGATCTTCTTGAAACTTGGCAGGCTTCCTGACTTAGGGGCTACCATCCCTGCTGTTTTAATCCAATTCTGGGAGGAAAAAAAAAAAAAAGTTACAGATACTTTAGTGATTTCCCCATTGTAGGCTATGGCCCAATCACTGCCAAATCGTTTGAATCCAGTTCAACAAAATCGATTCAGGACAGTGATCCGAATCACCAAATTGAATTACAGTCCCCTGAATCGGCTGAATCCGAATTGAATACTGGCCTTTTCACACAGGCCTAGTATCTAGTATAAGAGGGGTGATTGTGCCCGAAAGCTTGCAAAGAACTTCTTTCCAACTGCTTGGTTGTCCTCATCTACCCAAAGAACCTTGCAAAACTACTATAACAAATTTGTATATTTTCCATATATGGAATCTAATTATTGGGGAGTCATCTTATATTCAAGTGCATACAGTACTTCACTGCCTGGACAGTTTTTCTAGGTGGACCTGCTGATCAGAAGGGTGCAGTAGCTGTTAGACTCATACAGTTATGTATATCCAAGCTGGGTAAAATTTAAATGTAGCAAAACACCTCCAACTTTAGCACTGCTTCATTCAGGGTTGAAGTTAGAGTAGTTTTGCTACATTTGTATTGTTCCTGGCATGTAACTGAAAATGTAACCAGCTGCGGCATGGTTC
The DNA here is from genome assembly GCF_000455745.1 of Alligator sinensis. NCBI lineage: Eukaryota > Metazoa > Chordata > Crocodylia > Alligatoridae > Alligator > Alligator sinensis. The sequence continues at coordinate 118,243 of NW_005843345.1, read as the reverse complement.
AAAGCCAGAGTCCATTTTTTCCCTTTGAAGTGGCTCCAAATATATGTTTGTCCAGGTCATTTGAGTGGTTATTGTGCAGAAGGGGCTTGTTGGGTGCATAAGAAGGTCCAAGCAACAAGTTGTGTTGGGAACTAATGCTCTTGAAAAGGAAGTTTTATACAATTCCAGCAATATTGCTTCTTTAATATCATTCCTGCCCTGCATATTTTAGAACACAACGTTTGAACCTCCAAAGTACTTCTTACAGCAGCAGTATCTAGATCAAACCCCTGGAAGTGGTGTTTGTCATGCATCCTTTCAGAGCAGACCTCTCAAAAATTGTGACTTCCAATCAAGCAGATTTTATCTTTAAAGCTGTGAGTTTCCTTTCCCCTGGAAAACATCAGCATTGTACAGCATTTCTTTTGTAGCTGTATTTTGTAGTTAAGTATCAACCTATCTTCCTTAGAAGCACACTTCAAGAAACAGTAGCCTTGTCTCTGTGTAGTCCAATCTCCTTCATCAGTGATAACCAACATGTGGCATGGGCAGCCTGTATACATGCAGCATATGATGGGTTGACAAAGGGACAGGCAGATAAAGCAGAGCAGCAGATCAGG
>NW_005843345.1:104374-117613 GCF_000455745.1 Alligator sinensis | reverse complement strand
GGAAAGAGGACCATAGTGGCACTCTGGGAGTGTAGGGGGGCTAATTAGTGGCCTGCCTTGGCACTCACTGTGCTACATGGTCATCAGTGTAAACATTTGCCAGATTAGCAGTGAAAACTGTTTTCTCTGTTATTTCTTTCCCATCTATCTTACTTCACCATATGAGTTACAATACCACTATTAAAATGCCATAGCCAGCTGTCAGCCTTATGCATACTCTCTTCTGAGTAATGGTGTGGCATAGAAATGAAATGAAATAGTTCAAAATCACAATTGAAATAAACATTAAGGTATGTCTGAATTACTGTTGTATTAAGAGATGATGGTACGGTATACACTAGAAGGGGATAAAAAATTGATCGGTTGCATTAATTTCTATATATTTTTATTTAATTTTTTTGATAATCGGAATTTACTGCAACTTAGAGTTTATGAAGAACTGATCTAACACCGTTTGCCTATAAAATAATAGTGATACTAAATTTATGTGTTGCTTGCATCTAAGATTCCTGTGAATGCAAGAAGAGTTGCATTGTTTTGAATTTGGGGAGAAAAATCCAAGGTCTTTGAAATGAATAGAAAATCTGTGCCAAGGCTAAGGACAACACTGCAAGTCCTTGAGACCATACAGATACTGTTTTGTCTCAATTTATATTGCTATTATTACTGTGACAAAATTAACTATTCTGAAGAGATGTGTTCTTCTTTAATGCAGTCTTTTAAAGCTTATTTTGATCTGAGAGGGTTCTTTGAGCATAAGTTATGCTTTTGAGAGAGTAACTAATGGTTTATCTGACCAAATGTGTTTTACACAACTGCAGTGCAATTAATAACCAAATCAAAATCTAGTCCATGTTGCACTGCGCCAGCACCCGGGACACCAATGCAGCTGCTCTGTTCCAGCCAAGCTGGGCCTGTTGGTAAGGGAATGGGGGTGTATCCAGGTTCATCCCTACTCGCAGGAGGGGACCCAGGTATCTGGGGGTCCCGGCCCTGTGGGCAAGAGGGAACCCAGGCTTCTGGTGGTTCCAACCAGAACGTCCAAGTGGCCAAAAAAAGCCAATAATGTAAATTTCCCTTTTATCGGTGCCGATCCAGTAGGCAACTGATAGGTTGATGCACCTCAAAGAAGCCTAGAGGCGTTGATTAAAAACAAAACTATTGAAGGGCTGTTCAGAATGGGTGGTGTTCAGTTAGTGAGCAGTGATTGAGGCAGATATCCTGTGAGGAAAATGGGTATGTGTAATAGTATCATTATCCACATGCACAAGAGGACCAAATTAAGATTGCAACAAGCTTTACTTTGACAGTTCCTAAACTTTTAATATTTTATCGCTTTGCTGCCTTACTGTTGTGTTACATTAGCATTTGGTGTCATTGATAATCTTAGTGCACTCATGTACGTGTAAACATAACTCTAAATCCCCCTGTTAGTAGCTTTTTATCTCTCATAATTTGGAGAAAAATTAGATGAACTGCTTGCCTTTTTACGAGTAACATTGGAGTCCTGCTCTGGCTCTGCCTAGCACTAGAATCCCCTGCTGTGAAAATGCTTATTTATGCCCTCCTTCCAAACTGTAGGGTAGCGAGTTACTGCAGTTTGGCATTTACAGGGAAACTTGCTTTGGCATTTACAGTGTGACAGACTCTTAACTATGAGCTTAATTGATTGCATAGGTCATGGTAAATCCAGACTATTAAAGATGATTTGCAATAGAGAAGAGAGACTGTGCTTTTGCGGTTGCTTTGACTATGTAAATGAAGTCTGTGTAGGTTTTTTGTTTTTTTTGTTGTTGGTTTGTTTAAGAAATGTATGCCTTTAAGTGGTATCTGGAGATCTGTGTTTTGTCAAAAAAGCAAAATGCAATTACAAACCCTTTGCCGGCTCACGTTTAAATGTTGACTAAGAGCTTATCTGATCCTTTCCACACCGTTTTGTTGGGCTTCCATACATCTTTTCCTAGCCTGAAAGGTGAGGTGCCTTCCCCCTCAATATTCACTCAGTAAAACTCTAGTAAACAAATGTATTGTTAGTGTAATCTGTCAAACATCCATTTATTTTTTTTATTTTTTTCCCCTCACTTTTGTCATTAAACAATCTTAAGACTTCTGAGTCTGGATGTAGGCAATGTAAGTTCACAAGGAGGTCAGCAATTTAAACATGTCATGGTCCATTAGTGAAGTAACTTTAGCTCTTGTGTACATTCATTTTGGTTTACTCGCTCAGGCTTAAAATATCCGCTGATGCCTTTGAGAGACTGGGGCAAAGGATATCATCACATGACTCTGAATTTCTGTTCAAAGTGAAATGCTAAGAGGTCTTTGGATCACAAATAGTAACAAAGCAAGTGTTGGTGCATTAGTATTATGCACTGGAACGAGATAACATCTAACATTACGGTTTGGCATAGATTAGAGAGACAAGTTGTATGTAGTATTTTTAAAGGACTTTCCCTTACAGATGCATTTAGGTTTTTGCTCCAAAATATCATGCAAATTATATTAAATTTAACCACATGAAAAAACAAAACTCATTTTTCACTAGATTTACTGGGTACTACTACACATGTGCTTTACTGTGGAGTTGACTAATTAGCTCTGCAGTAAAGCGTTGCTGTCTGCATGTGCATTAGTATTAGGGCACAGTAAACTAACATCGCTGTGGAATAGTCGCGGAGACATACTATCCTACAGCAGAGTTAATTAATCGCGTGGCGGTGTTTGCAAACTTAACAGTGCTGATGTTGTGCATCACCCTTGAAAAGCTCTCGGCACCCCTGAATCACTGGTCTAAAGAAATAAGTATAGATGTAGAATTTAAGCATAAAAGTTAGGATAGAGAAAACCCTATAGAAAATAGTGTATGGTATGTTTTAGAGTCTAACTTTAAGTGCACAAGAGAGATTTTTTGATTTATGTAGGAATTTGATGCAGCAGTGGGTTATGTATCCTTTAGGAGTAAATGCTTGAAATTTAAACTGCTATACCATATAGCTAAATTATAAATAATTTAACTTTGCTCTTACTTGTGTTGCAGAAGGTATAAAGGGAAAAAAAACCCCCAGCTGCTTTGTGTGACTTCTACTTTTGAGGCAGAAGAAAGAGGATTAAATGTACAGTACAATCTTCTGCTTAAAAATAGTCCTGATAGTTTTATATTGGCTTATCCAATTCCTTGCAAATTTCATATTCCACTTAGAACTGCATGTTAAAACTGTGACAGAAGATGAGCCTTAAGGGGAGGCCTAGTTTTGTCTTTTTGGGACTCGCTCATTTAGTTAAGATTCAATACTGCCTGCAAAATGGCAAACTGTTTTTGAAGTGTGATCATTGGCACTGGACTGGGAGGTTGGTTTGAAGAGGAGAAAGCCAGATTCCTGCTTTAATATGAGTTTTTTGTGAGGAACTTCACAAGCTCCCTGAAAAGGGTTTCTCTGTGCTTATAGTCTCACTGGAGGGGAGAACTGTGGGTGTAGATGGGTAAAATGGGTGCAGCTGCTTAGCCCATTGATATAATGTGGCAGGTGCCACTATGATTTCCATGCAGAGCAGAAGCAAAACAAATCACATGTTCTTACAGTATTTTGTTACTGCCTTATGGTGCTCTTATCTTTGTGTTGGGCAGCTTTTAGTTAAACAACAAAAAAGCAGCTAATACATAGCTATATTAGTTATGTTACAGCTAAGAAGTATTGATGTTGACTAAGGAAGTGGTTCTTACATAGTTGAAATTTTAAAACAATTTTATATGAGTGTTTTTTTTTTTTTTTTCTTTCTTCCTTTCTCAGGTTCGATGGATGATGTACTGGATTGTGTTTGCTCTTTATAGCGTTATTGAAACAATAGCAGACCTAATGGTTTCGTGGTAAGATTTTGCTTAGTCTAAAACTTGGGCTATAATCGTATTTTATTTATGATATGTTACCTACTCTGTGAAATGATACAGTTCATGTAGGAGAAAGCTAGCATCCTATAAAAGAAACAAAACAAAATAAAAAAAGTATATGCAGAAAACCACTGATAGCTTTATCTGTATTGCTTTTGATAGTTTTGTCAAATACAAACCAAAGGATAAATTGTGTATAAATTTTAATTTATGGAGTTGGCTACAAGTAGCCAATACTTTTTTTTTTTTTAAAAATCTGAGCATTTTAGGAACTCAAGCCAAAATGTGGTATCAGTTACTTTTGCAAGGCCTTGTACTTTACGCTGAATTTAGCACCTACCTTCTTGTCCCAGTGCTTGAACTCCCAGCTGCTTTTATTTATTCATTTATTTTTAACTCTGTCGTGTGCAGGTTTCCATTGTATTATGAATTGAAGATTGCTTTTGTTGTATGGCTGCTTTCTCCGTATACTAGAGGGGCAAGTTTAATCTATAGAAAATTTCTCCATCCTCTTCTTTCTTCCAAAGAGCGGGTATGAAAATTTATAAATATTATACACCTTCCAGAATTAAATCTTCTGTTAAAATGTTTCTGACTGATACTCTTAATAGAAACATTTTCTTACAAATCTTAATAACTTTGACTCACCTGGATTGTGTGTGTAATAAATCTGTCTGTGGCTTCTGTGATTTTGGTTTTAGGAGATTGATGAATACATTGTGCAAGCCAAAGAACGAGGTTATGAGACCATGGTGAATTTTGGGAGGCAAGGTTTAAATTTGGCAGCTACTGCTGCAGTTACTGCTGCAGTAAAGGTAATTTTTACTTTTTTATACTTGCTGTTCAATGAAAATATTGTAGACAAAACAGTAGTAGTATTGGGTACTAACCCCTTGTTTAACTGAAAGTATTTCTTCTTAAAGTGATTGCTTTTATACTGTGTATATTATACAGTGAGTAATATGTAATTTAGATAGTGGAGATCAGTTTAGCATGGTAATTCACAAGATGCACTACAATTGTTTGTGGAAACTATTAATGTAAGATGACCATTCTTTCTTTCTCTGTCTTTGCGCTTTCGTGGTGGTAATCTCACTGTTTATAGGACCTCTGGCTTCTTTCTGCTGTTTTCCTTCAATCAAGTTGAGGTAACTGCATTTACAAAATAAGGCATGAAATATTACTACTGCAGATAAAAGTTGCATCTTAACACAATTCATTCCTAGGTGTTTTCAGTTGTGGGGGATCTAGTTATAAATGTACTATGCGAGAGCTTGCATCAGCTGTTTTGCATATTTTAATTTTGAGTGGTGTATTTAATATTAAACACTATAGCACTTACTTAGCTATGTGCTTGTCTGCTGTAATTTAACTGACATTTGACAGGCACTTCTCCAAAATATTTGATCAAAAAGGCTGGCAATCTAGCCAGTCAGGAAAACTTAAGGTTTCTAACTGATGAAGCAAATATGGGAACAGCTTGTATGCTTCAAAGATGTTTTGGTTTGCCATAGAGATGGGAGAAGTAGACCTAACCATTTTAGTACTTTTTTTTGCTAAAGTAAAAACAGAAAAGTAGCATTAAGAATTTGTCCTTTGTAATTGGCCAACAGCTTTGCTGTCATCCTGATATCAGGCCTAGTTGCATTTCAAGAACAAGCAAAACTAATATGTTTATATAATAATGGAACTGAAACAGTTTACAAACTAAATAACCTGAAAAATAATATATTGAAACAACAAGATGCCAAAATGACATCACAGCTCATCTGTAAGGTACTGTTGCTTGGAAGCAAACTTGAGTATTGGGAAGCTGGATGTGGTGACTGCAAAGCTAGGCTTCTCTTAAAGGGTCTCTCAGCATTAAGTCATTTTAAAGAACTGTCTGTCTTAATGCCTTAGATGGAGGTGCTTAAGGGTCTTTTTTAACAATCTGCCTCGTCTGACTTGGTGCCCTTTTTTGATAATGCAAGCAGTGTCACTTTTTTCTGATTTTTATACACTTAGCACATGCTGCTCTATATGGAATGTACAAGGAATGTGTGAGAGTTTATGTTAGAATAACTTATTAAATGTTTGTATTGGCCTGCTATGTAAAGGTTTATATAATCATTTGTAGTCACACCAGTCTAAATGTTGGGATATCTTTAACCTACATTGAAGTGTGGGCAATTGGTTCAGTGGTCTTTGACATGATGCCATTTAATCAGATGACTAAAAGAGTGTAATCTGTTGCTGTCCTAACATTCAAAACACCTTTTGTGTCACAGCCTATATATCATTTGTTTAAGCAATACCAAGTAAAATGGATTAATACACTTATTGTTTATCTTACAGTTGAAGTTAATGAAAGAGGTGTCAGCCTTTTTAAATCCCTTAATTTTTTAAAAAAACTTATTTTTTCAATTACATTTTGTTCAAAAAATCTTATTTCAATGGTATAATATGCATCATCAAGAGTGGGATTGTGCAAAAAAAAAAAAAGTACTCAAGTGTAGGACTTGAAGTTGCTTTTCAACAAGCATGATTTTTTCCCCCTTAAATATTGCAGTTACTTTTTGGCAGAGAATTCCATTTTTCATTTGGTGCAGTATGTTTGGAAAGGTAAGGTGATCGCCTTCAGCAATATAGGGTACAGACAGAAGTGGCAACTTTCTCCCGATCTCACCACAGAAAACAGTTTATAGCTGTGACCAAACACAAGTGCATGGCTGCAACAGCTTAAAAAATGGTCAATCTGGTGAAAATCTGTCCCCTCGTTCCATGAGAGATCAGATAAAGACATTTCAAAATGTAGTGTCTTGTAACTTGTCTCTGCTGAGCTCCCAGCCTGTCGCTGTTTTCAAAATGGGAGGGAGGAGAGAGAGCCAAGGGAGTTCAGTGTGAGGGTTTTTCAGCTACCCCCCCACCCCAAGGGTGGGGTGGGTGTATATGAACCCCCGCAAGGTGGGTTCCCATACCAAGGTGAGGGATCCAATTCACCCACCGCACTGTTCAGCACCAGTTGGGGGGAACCCCAAGAACAAGCTTGCTCCCCTGCCTTTCCCTCCTCCCATTCTGAAAACAGCGAGCACTGGCAGAGAGCCCTGGCTCGTGGTATGGGAACCTTGCTGCAGGCTCCCAACTGCAGCGAGATTCTCCTCCCCCCTGGAACCAGCAGTGAACTTCTGTTTGGTCTGGGGTGGTGTTGTAATTCAGAACAATTTGTAGAAATCGTTCCAAGTTATAGCTGGGAGCTGCACTTCTGTGTGCACTTCGTTGCTTTGTCTTGTATCTAGCTGGCCACCAGTGACTGCATCATATAAATCAGGCTTGTCCAACATACAGGCCACCATGCGGCCCTCTAAGCTGTTTTCTGAGGCCTGAGGTGCTGCGACGGGAGACGAACGTAAACACTGTACTTTTGTTTTGGGGGTGTGATGTGATACTGCTTCCTGTGAGGTCTTTGAATATGGCTTGCCGGCCCACTGGGTGATTAAAAAGTTCATGATCCAGCCCCACATTCAAAAAGGTTGGACACCCCTGATATAAATTCTAATTACTGTTCAAGAAAATTTGTAAGATTTGTAATCTGCAGGTATATTCAGATGTACCCATTTTGCTCTTCCTTAAGGAACAAATACCTTTTGCCTGAATGTCTTGGTTGGTTTGGGATCTCAATGCTGTTCAGCTGTGACTGACAAGAATCGTCATTCTGTTTGTAATTGTTTATGTAGACTTGTGAATATCTGTTAGCAAATGAAGATGATGCTCACTTTCCTTTCTAACTTTTTGCTTTGTATATAAAGATCTCACTGACTCTTCCTAGGTCATCTGATCTGTGCCTCCAGCAGATGAATCTGAAGGTCACAGCCTGGGTTTCAAAAAATGTTTCTGGGACTGGGACAACCTGTACTATGTAACTATCCACAGCTGTGTGTTGGAGGTACAGGAGGCATAGGAGATGGTTGTCAGATCGTTGTTCTGTCTGGTGGTTTGTCAGATAATAGATTACACACATTTGCCTCCCATTGGCTACCCAGGAAAATCCCCAGAGGACAATGCCAGGGCAGCAGTACAAGTAGGAACTGGGGAGTCTTTCTCAAGAGGTGTGCAAAATCATGTGGACACCAACTACAGTCAAAGGGAATGTTTCCCTTGAAGCATGTTACAGAAGCAGTCTGCTGTGAGATCATTTTGAGTTATTCAGCACCCTGCCACATGGCATTATAGTGCATTAGGGAGGCCCTTTGTTTTAGTTGTGGTAAACAGTCCAATCTGGTTTATATGCTGCCCAGATTGACTTTGCAACTCGTTGAGGTTTTTGTGGCAAACTTTTGCTTTCAGGAGTTGGCAGAATTGTAAAAATCTGGAGTTGTAACTTTTAATGTAAGGGGCATTCAAGGTTCTGAGGGAACTGGAATCCTGTCCTGCAGGCAACTGTACTTATCTATCTAATATTCAAAACTGTTCACTTGAAAAAAGGGCAATATAATTTCGTCTGCATAGGTGCCTTATTTACTTGAATATAACATGAGCATGCGGGCGGGGGGCAGGAGCCCCTTGTCTTACATTCACATACAAGTAAATACCCCATGAAATGCATTGTCTATCATTAAATGGCTGCCAAAAACAGCATGTGCTCAGTAATGGAAATCAACTGTAAAGTTGATTTAAATGCAGCCAACACTGAGCATGACTATAAAACACATGGCCCATATGGGGCAAACATACTGACAGGAACCTTTTATAAAAAATAAAAATAAAAACACACTTAGCATCCTACACTTATTAAAGCTACACATATTGAGCATCCTTGTTTTACTGAGACTTCATGTCACAGAAACAGCTGCATATCAAAAACATACAACTACATACATTGAACCCTTAAACAACGTACATTAACTTCCCACAAAAAACAAACCTTTTACAGAAATTTTTTTGTCATACAGAACCCTGTGGGAAAACTGTTACCTCCAGTAACTACCTGAAACTCTGTGTCCTTCCCATCAGTCCTCTCTGTTGGTTTTGTGAAATAAGTGTGTCTAATCCTTTTTCTTCTGCTTTTTCTCTGTCTCTTCCTCTCCGCTCTCTTTCTTGTAGTATTCAAATCCACCCTGGAATAATTGGCAGTAGCACAGCCTTAAATGCCACCACTTTTCCAGGAAAGGACAATGTCCTTCCAGACCATAACCTAAGTATTTGCTGTATGCTTGCAGTCGCCTTTTCCCATGCTGTATTACTTTCCCCCTCAGCATCAATTGGGATCCCTAGCACTCTGATTTCTCTTTCTCTTGATGGTACAACTTCTTCAAGTTCCTCCAGTTCCCCACTCCCATTATGGTGCTTTTCACTCTGTTTAGTTTAGTCCCCATCACTTCTTCATACTCTGGCACATGCTTTAGCACCCTTTCCATTGAAAGTCTATCTCTAACTACTACATTTATATCATCAATGTACAGTGCTCATTTAACCTCCCGTCTTCCTGGTGTCTTTACTCCACTTACGACCTTGTCCTTTCTTATTCTTTGAGCTAAGGGTTCCATGCTGCACACAAATAGTAGTAGTGGTGACAAGGGGGCATCCTTCTCAATCCTGTACGGATTTTAAAGGCCCTGCTTAGGTACCCATTGATTTGGACTTAACTCTCTGCTTTTCTATATAATAACCTTATCCACCATATACATTTCTCTGGGAACCCCATTTTTCATAGCACTACGAATATATGTACTCATGATCCACTCTGTCATATGCTTTTTCTAAATCTAGAACGGTTTGTTTTCCACTCTTGGATGTGGAACTGTGCATCTCTGATCACTTCGGAGGTCCTTCTACCTGGTACTGCATGTGCTTGATCTTTGTGTATTATCTTCTGGAGACTTTTTTTCATCCTCAAAGCCAGAGTCTTGTCTGTTAACTCCATAGTCCATATTAAGGAGTATAATCAGTCTCCAGTTTTTCAGGAGTTACCCCTTCAAGAAAGGGAAGAAGGAAGATCACAACGTTTCTTGTAAAATCTTTTTCTGCGTCTCCTGTTTCTGCTATTTCCTTGAAAGCATCCACTATATCCCTCCTTACTCATGCCCAAAACTTCCCTTAAAATTCCATAGGCAGCCCATCTGCTTCTGGTTGTTTTCCTCTTGAAGATTTTTAAACACTCCTCCAATTCCTTTAAGTTTATCTTTTCTTCTGTTTTCTTTGCTTCTTCCTCCTCTACTTTCTTTTCAGTATATTTCAAGAAATCCTTCATCTGCTTCCTGTCTGTTTCCTTCTTCTGGTATAGCTCTTTGTAAAATCTTGTCACCTCTACCACCTTCTCCTGCTTTTCCACCCAGGTACCACCGTCTTCCTGCACTGCTTTAAGCTCTCCTTTTTCCTGCTTTCACTTTGACCAAAAAGTATTGGGACCATTCTTTGTTTTGTCCCACACAGGGTGCTTGTACTAAGAACATTTTTTTTTTTTCTCATTTTTCTTTTAAACCAGCTTTCTAACAATTGCCTTGTTTCTTCTAGGTCTTCCTATACCTGTCTTCCTTCTGTGGTTTTCTTTAGTAGCTCCTGCATCTTTGTTTGCAGCTCTCTTAGTTCTTTTGTTCTTTTCTCTGCACATCTCCAGCCTTTCTTCCTGAAGAATTCTCCCATCCTCCTCTTCACCATCATCCACCATTCTGTGGTACTCCTGAAATATTTCTTCAGTGTTTGCCAACGTTCATGCTGTCTTGTGTATGCTTGACATCTTTTCATCCTGTAACAGCTGCACATTTAACTTCCACAGCCCCTTCCCTCTCTTGGGGCTCTTTCCAAGTTTCATTTCCACCTTCAGCATCCGGTGATCACTAAAAGCCATGTGTCTTTCTTCCTTATCCTTGTTTCTTTTGATACAAACACAAACTCAGTTCTCAGTTGTCTTTCCACTGGGGTCTGTTCTAGTGAAAACTTTCTCCCTTGCCCACACAGCTCTTAGCGATTCTTCTTTTATTATATTTGTCAACAATCTGGATGAGCTATCCAAGCTCTATTTCTTCCTTCCTCTGTTCTGTCACCCATTCTGATTGTACAATTAAAATCTCCCATGGTTGTGCACTGTCTCCCTCTGACCACATAAACTGCTAGCTTTCTAAGCAGCACATTCCTTCTCTCCCTTTTCTGGTGATGCACATGCATTGAGCATATGTAGTTCTGTTTCCCCCGACTGATAGTATCATTCGTAATAATCTGCCACTGATGACTCTTTCTACCTGCTTTGCTCTCAGCTCTGGGTTCCTGAATAATATTGCTACCCCTGCCACTTTGGTTTTTATTAGTCCCTGACCACCAAGATATGGTCCCCATCTTCACCTTTTCTCAAAGTGTTTTATAATCCCTCTCTCCTGGTATACCACGTTGTAGGCAGATTATTTGCCCTTACTTGATTCCACACTGGTTCAGTCTGTTCCCATGTTTTCCTTGTTCAGATACTCCTGATGTTAAGTGAAACTATTGTCTATGGCATTTATGCTTGTTTTAAAATGAGTGTGCCTGCCCCTTTAAGGTGCGTCTGCTGCTGCTCAGGGTGGTAGACTGCTTCTCCTCCCTCTGTTGCATTCCTGTAGCATTTGTAAGCTGCCAGATTGTTTTCGTGTTTAGGAAGGCTTGCATATCCCTGCCTCCCTGCTGCTTCCTGCCATCTGGTCTCCGCTCCTGGACTGGAGCTCAGAGGCATTAGGTTTCCCTCATTATCAGGTTTCTTCTTCCTGATCTTCAGCCCTTCTTTCTTTTTCCTGGCCTCTCTCTCTGGTTCTTTTTCTTGCTCCATCTCTGCTTCTGTTGTCCCCACCCCCACCCCCAAGCTGTTTGCTATAACCGCTTTTCTTTCCATTCCAGCTCCTATCTCCTCCTGTGCTGCCTCATTTGCAGATGTTTCTCCCTCCTGTTTCTACCTTGGTGTCCAACCCCTCCTCTCCTCTGCTGGGTTTTGCTGTTCCTCAGGAGGTCTGACTACACTTACAAAGACTTTGGGGCACCTACAATACAAATGTCCCTCTTTATAAATAGTGCATTTTAGGGACTCTATGCTCCATCTCTTTATATCTGTGGCACACCACGAGGGGACAGTGCGTGGACAGGTGTCTGACTTATCTGCAATTGCTGCACCATTTTGGTTGCCCGTGGGTGCATTATAAAAACCCTGGTGTGCCTCAGTCTGGATCACTGGAAGGAGCAGCACCCCACTTGGACTCCACTTGTCTGCTTGTAAAACTACTTGTCCCCTTCGAGATCCTGCCCAGATACTGTCCCTTACTTTCTCTGCTGACATTACCCTTTGGACATATTTTTCCATCCATCTTTCTATGTCTTCTGCCTCTAATAAATCTGTGTACATTCAAACTATAATCAGTCTTTCTCTTGACTTTTCCCTGCTATGAACTTTATCCGTCTTAATTCCTTCATCCCATATTCCTTTTCATATTTCTTCCAAAAGTTCTCATAACCTTCTCCATCCTGGTAAGTCAATTCCTAAGCCTTTTGATTCAAGAAAGCAGTCAGGCTGGTGAGATGCTCCTCCAAAATCTCAAACAGTACCTTTTTCCAGGAAATCATATCTGTTCATCATCGACCCTGTCCATCTCGTACTGCTGGTTAAAGTTGCCTTTATCAGCAGCCCCTTCTCTCTAGCTTCTCTTGGTGCCTGTTCTATATTGTCCCACTGCTCCACTCCCAGTGGGTTGACCTGCTGTCATGCTCCCACCATCCTCTGCTTTTTGCCTGTATTTTCTCTTGCTGCTCCCGCTCTCCTCTGCTCTTGTCTTCTTTCTGGCATCATCATTCTCATCATTGCTGCCTCTGCCATTGCTCCTGCTGTCACTTTCTTTCTTCCTTCTCTACCTTCATCCACTCTCCATCTGTCTCTAGATCTTCATTTCCACTCTTTTTAAAACTTTTTCCACCTCATGCTTTCTTGCCTACCACTGCCATTTTTTTTAACTTTGGGTTTCTTCCTCATTATACCCCAAAGCTCTATTGATCCCTGTCTTTCTGCCTTTAAGGCATTGATCAGGTTTTCAGTGCTGATGGGAACCTTCCCTCTTTCTTGCTTTCAAGATGGCCGCCGACAGGTGACATCCACTCTTTTTAAAACTTTTTCCACCTCATGCTTTCTTGCCTACCACTGCCATTTTTTTTAACTTTGGGTTTCTTCCTCATTATACCCCAAAGCTCTATTGATCCCTGTCTTTCTGCCTTTAAGGCATTGATCAGGTTTTCAGTGCTGATGGGAACCTTCCCTCTTTCTTGCTTTCAAGATGGCCGCCGACAGGTGACACCCTTCTGAGCTCCTGCAGCTCAGGTGCTTTCAGCTCGTTGCCCCGCACTCCCTGCCCCCCTTTTCCTGTCTC
>NW_005843345.1:103394-103608 GCF_000455745.1 Alligator sinensis | reverse complement strand
CTCACGCTCGAGGGGCGGAGGTTAATGATCTATCTGTCTGTGGGAAAGACCACGTGCTTCAAGGGCGGGGGCTCCTCCCACCCGGCTGCGCAGTGCCCTCGGGGCAAGGCGGCAGGACCATCACCACCTGTGGCAGCGCTGAGAGACGGCGCGTCGACCTCTGGGGCACGCGGCAGGCCCAGGGAGGCTGGGAGCTCTTCCTCCCACCCCCACT
>NW_005843345.1:92953-98115 GCF_000455745.1 Alligator sinensis | reverse complement strand
GGGACGCCTGGTCCTCGTACTGTGAGACCACCGGCTGCTCAACTACAGAGACGCGTCAAGCGGGCCGAGGCCTTGGACTTTGGTTCATGCGGGGCGACCCCTGAGGCCTCGTGGGTGTCCCCCGCTGGCAGAACTGTAAAAATGTCAATATAGTCCGAATGTTCGTTGTGTGTTTTTTTTGGGGGGGGGGGGGGGGGTGGTGGGGGAGAGGCAATTTATAGTCCTCTTTCACAGACCAGAAAGCTACAGTTTTCAATTAATCAGCTGTTAATCAGGCGTACCTGTACATGCTCTTTACTGGCTCCGAGTGATCACCCTCCCGGGAATAAATGTCTCTTAAAAGTAAAGTCTTTCTTTCTTTCTTTCTTTTTTTTAAATGAAAATTGTGTACGTTCCAGGTCAAATTAGCCAGATCAGGACCAAATCCCTTTGAATCATCCAAGAACCATATGTGGCCCTCCCATGAGAATAGGTGCAACACATCTGAATAAGATATGGTAGTGCATATTGTGCTTGGTCCTCCTCAATGCTGACTCTAAGTCATGGTGAGCCATTACATTTAATACATTTTGAGTTGCTTGTAATTCCCACAACTGAGCTGCACCTTTCTTTCCCATTTTCCAATGATTCCTGTTTCTTCACCAGTCTTCAGTGTCTGGCAAGCATCACTGAACAGGGTCCCAAACAGGTTATCCAGAATCCCTCTATTGTGCCTCTCCCCCCGCCCCGCCCCCCAGCCTGTCACCTGTGATTAGTGTGGCCTTGCCCTCCATGAGATGGAGCCAGACCAGGGTGCTCTGTGCTTCATCTGCATATAAATTTTTGGAACATCCCAGGACAGAACAGTTGGTTTCAGTCATGAGCGAGGGTGCTAATTGGCATATGGATCCTTTGTGGGAGTATCTCTGGACTACACAGCCCTCCTAAGTAGTGCTGATCTCTGGGGTCACCATGGCTTGAAATACTGTTGTCTCTGCTTGGGACCAGCCCAGTGAACTCTATGGTATTGCACCTGCCTGGTCTCGTATAGGCGCTCTCTAGTGACCTTCAAGCGCATACCCTGTTCCAGCTGTGGGGTGTGTCCCCGGGCCTTGTGCATTGGGTCGCATTCAACCCCGAGGGAGGCCCCAACACTTGCTTGCCACAGCTTGGTCTTTTCAGTGGTGGGGTTCCTCCTCAGGGCTTCTTGCTGACCAGGTGCTGCCCTTTGCTGGTGTTTTTGGGGCTCTACCTCCCCTACACCCCAGCCATGCACCAGCCCTCAGGACCACTGGATGATGGGTCGCCAGCCTGTCCCTTTTTGATGTTCTCGTCTTCTCTCTTCTCTCCTTGCCTGTCCCTCAGTGACTTTTCACCCAGGATGACGACAAGGTGGGGGATCATCCTCGTCTCTGCACCTGTTCTCCCTTTTGAGGTTTCTGCTGTGCTGCCTCGGTCCTCTCTCTTGACTCGGGGTTACTTGAGGCCGCCCCCCCCCGCCCCCCCCAGTCCAGGCTCCGTGCACCCTCCAAAATAAAGTAATAAAAAAAAAAAAAAGAAAAGAATAATTGGGGGTACGGGCTTCTGCCCACCCCGCTCACAGGTCTGGCATCTGTGGTTCACAAGATCTCTCAACGCCATCCGTCCTTGGCCTGGCTGCCCTGACAAGTCGGGTGTGTAAGTCTTCTAACGTGGTTGAGACCCCTCTTGCAGGTCTCCTTCCAGCCTCCTTCCAAGCTGCCAACCCTGTGGAGTTGCAGCCCGGGGAGCAGTTTCACCCTCTGGCTTCAGCATTGCTGCCCCCATCTCCATTTTCCCACCACTGGCTTTTAAATCTGCCGGGCAGCAGTTTTTGCTGATGTCATCCGCTGGCACCATTCCCAGCCAGCAATAAAAGCAGCTGATGAACTACGCCGGCAGCCCTTTCTGGTGCAGCTCTGCTTCTCCTAGGGACGGTAAGTGTGCCCTCTTTTCAGGGCTTTCTGTTTCTTTCTTTGGGCAGGTCAGTCCTGCTTTGGGTCCCGCCACAGGAGGCTGCTCCGGTGCCTATGTTTTGTCCCCCTGGGACAGATATATGTGAGCATTTTGGCTTTGGATTAATGTCATGCATAATTTGTACTATATACAAGTACGTACAGAAGTGCTGCTTAAAAGTGTTTATTAAGTACCTGTGCTAAAACTTGCATGAGTTTGAAAAATGGTAAACGGCATCAGTTCTGGATGAAATGAATCTATGGGTACCTGTAGTGATTTCCCTATCTTCAGGTTACTGCAGGTATGTTTATTTTTAGGTTAGTGCTTTCATATTTGCTTCTCATTTCCATGTGCTCAGGGAGAGCAGGGCATGACAAAGGAAGAGGGGAAGGGACTGCAGGGGAAAGAAGTTGGGGGGAACAGGGTAAGGGGGCTTCCTGACCCCCACTCCAGATTTATTTTTCCTGCTGTAGTAGTGGAAGGGGACAAATTCAAGGTAAACCTCCGATAAGTAGATTCTATACTTAGAAAAATAAAGATTTATAAAATTTGTTTTATATATATATATATATATATATAGAATGAAATTATTGGGGGTCATCTTTTATATTTAGGTTGTCTTGTATTCAAGTAAATATGGTATGTTTCCACCCTAAGCTGTCTATGTGAAGATACATTTACATGTGTGCTCACAAGTGATATTGTTCATGGTAACTTTTTTAAATACTGTTATTTCTATGCACTACTTATTAATTTGTATTTCAAAAGCTGCTATTTAACTTGTATTAGTTGACAAAATAGAACACTATCTTCTTTACTAAGTTCTGTATGCATTAAAATACTTTTAATTGTGTGAATTTTATCGAAGAGGCAGAGAGATACTATAGATCAATATTAATTTGGATCAGTTTAGGCTGAATCCTTTTTGCCTAGGCAAACCTAGAGAGAACCCACTGAAATAAGTGGGTTTGGGTTTGCTCTGAGGTTAAACTGATACAGCTAAGAACTGATTTGATTTCTTAATGCATATACATCGCAGTATGTAGAGCCTGAAGCTGGGGAATCTTGTAAAAATGCTGAAAACACAACAGAGCTTGTCATTCTCTACATGCACACTACATTTTAATGGACTTACCGTGCCTCCTCCAGAATCTGCTTTTTATGCATCTGCCTCTGTGGATGGGCTGGGCAGCCCAAAGAGCCCATGATGCAAGGGCATTTATGCAGCGGAGAGGCCTTCATGGTGTGAAGGGAATGTGCTGCAGTGTGTGCGGCAGAGGGAGGTAGGCATCCCCTGCCTGTTCAGAAGATGGGCAGTCCTGCTACATGCTGTGATTGTGTATACTTCCAGTTCTGTGGGAAATACTTACCTAAAACAAAGCAATTTATCAGTAAAATGTAGCTATTCAAGAAAAATACAAAATGGAAACATCTCATAGATCATTTATCCTGTATTCTTCCCATAGTGGTCTATAGGCGCTAGTTGTGGCAGAAGGTCCCAGCTATTTTATCCTCAGACTGAAGGCTACATTTTTCCAGGACATAGGAATATGCAACATGGAGGGCCTCTTTTGGATAGGGCGGTATACAAACCTGATAAATTAATGGCTAATATACAGAATACTTAGCCTTTTAAAATGATCCTCTCATCCCAGAACATCATAACACCTTGCAAATTATGTGTGTCTGTGTTCATGACTGCAGGCACAATGTATATTAGAGAATATTTTTACAAGAATCATCCGTGCTCAGTTCAATTTCTAGTGGGTGAAACTTGGTAAATAATGTCTCCTCAATCCTGCAATACAGAAAATGGCTGTTAACTTATCTAATTGAAACTCCACGTGGAATTTAGAAAGGCAGAACGTAACTGACCAATTTTTAAAGTTGTCTAGAATTCCCAGGCTTAATTATGCTTGTGAAAATTGCTGTGGGATCTTAAATGACTTACTGTGATTATACTTTGTCAGTGTGTGTGTTAGTCTTTTACTCTAGTACTGTATCTCCCTACCACCTTGCTCTGATATTGCCTCATTATTGACTCTGAATCACAAATGCTAATTCTCACAGGAATTGTTTGTTTGAAGGCTTCTCATCTAAGATGAGGCTCAATTACGTTCATCTCACAAATTTGACAAGTTGTAGTTGAAAGTTGTGGCTAGTCGTAGTTTTTGTGCTCCTACTTCAGTAATGGCAGATAAGAACTTTCTACGTTTTCTTTTTAAAAAATTCAGTTATGTAGCATGGGAGTGGGAGACACTCTTATACTCAAGTTGTCAAATACTTTTCAATTAAAAAAAATAAATCTTACAACTATTTTGAACTTCTTTTAATTTTTTTAGACTTTGAAATTTCTCAAAGACAATAGTTTTGGGTCAAAGAGGTGCCTTTTTTCTGGCACTATGAAAAAAGCCATTCTCACTTGACCAGTTATAAGGTCTTGGAATAATTGCTTCCCATTTGTGTCACACAGCATAGTCTTTTGATCAGTTGCCAAATCCCCTCTTCCATTAGTACTGTGCATGCAGTTCTCAGTGCCCCACCTATGTAGTGTTAAGGCAGCTTAACCTCTGGACAGTACACAGGAAAAAAAAAAAAAATTTCTGCTGCTTTCCTACATTGAAAAATAGGCTTTGGCCCATGTGAAGATGCACTGTATTAAGAACCAAGGACATTTATACACATACTTTGTTCCAGTGATGTGCCAGAGATCTGCCGCTTCAGAGCAGACTTGATTAATCCAACCCCACCCATTTGCCTTAGGTGCTAGAGTCTCAGGGATAGCTCAGTGAGCAGAGGGAAATTCCTCTGTTTCCTGCATTTGTTTTGCCTCAGGCTCACAGGCAAAGGCAAAACCAGCTGTGGAGGAGCAGGATAATTTCCTTTCATTCCCTCAAGCTGCTTGAGACTAGCAGGGGTTGAGGCAAGGTTCAGAAGGAGAAGATTCCCCTCAGCTCCTGGAGCTGCCCCAGGCTGGGGGACCCTGAGCTGGGGTGGGGGGAAGCCCCCCAGGCCAGGGGCCCCCATGCTGGGTAGCAGGGGCAGGTACCTGGCTGGGAGGACTCTTTCTCTCTTGCTTCTGTGGCAGCCTTTGAAGCAATCAGCAGCTGGGAGGTGGGGAGGAGAGAAGGCTGCCAGGGTCTGAAAAGCCCACACCACAGGGCCTTCCCCTCCCTCCAAGTCCTGTGTAGATGCTGGTGAGGGGGGGC
>NW_005843345.1:88675-92922 GCF_000455745.1 Alligator sinensis | reverse complement strand
GCTGTGTTTCTCTTCCTCCCCCCCCCCCCCCCCCCCAACCCATTGCCTATCTCTATGGGCTGACAGACACAGGCAAAAGCAGGCTAAGGAGCAGAGGGGCGAGGTAGTTCCTGCTCCACTGGGGCAGGCATCGTAGTCCAGGGCTGCAAAGCATGCTAGGATGCTGGGGGACTGTGAATTAACTTGAACCAGGAAGGGATCTGGAACAAGTTCCATAAACTGGTTTGACCTAAATCAGTTAAGTTTCATACTACGTCCAACCAGGTTTATCTTGAAGTAGTTTTGGTCATTTTGAAAAGTGGTTTATGTGCACTGAATTTCTATTCTGTTACATGTTTAAACCAGTTTCTGATCATTTAAACCAGTCTATGTGTAACTTCTGTCCCTAGCCTTAGATTACATGTATTGGATATTAGGGCTTTGTGAAGCTTTGGTCCCTAATTCAATTCGGCAGAGATTTGGCTGAATCTCTCAATCCAAATCAAGTTAGAAGACCCTCTTATTTCTCCGAATTGAATTGGAACCCTCCGAATTGATTCAGAGAGATTTGATGATTCGGACATACAGCTTTAAATATTTTTTTTCTACATACCTCAAGGTAGCAGGTGGCTCGTGAATGTTGAGATGCTGGGGTGCATGGAGCATCCCATAGAAGCATGGGGGGATCCCCAGTGCGCTCAGCAGTAGACCCAGAAGTGGACCAGAAGCACTTCTGGGCCTGCTGTGGAGCATGGTGGGGGTCTCCCCCACACCTCCGCGGCTCAGCAACTGGTGCCTCCTGGGTCTGGGGGTGGCACCCAGGGTCCCCCTGTGGCCGAATGCTGAGCTGGGAGGGCTCAGGGTCCCTCCAACGTGCTCCCTGGTGGACCTGGAAATGGACCGGAAATAATTCCTACCTACTTCCGAGTTTGCCACTGAGCATGCGGGGGCCCCCACCACGTTCCTGTGGGATGCTGCATCCGCCCCAGCATCGCAGCGTTCACAAGCCATGCCTCGAGGTATGTAGAAAAAACATTTAAAGCTGTGTCTATGGCCGAATCGCCGAATCTCTGAATCGGCATTGAATCTTTAGATTCAGATTTGGCTAAGTCAAATTGGGAACAGTGTTCTGAATTGAATCACTGTCCCCGATTTGGGCCGAATCCAAATTGAATATGACCTGTTTCGCACACCCCTGTTGCATATGGACACACATGTTTGGAGGCATTTTAAAAGAGCAGCAGCTGTTGCATTCTAATTTATCATTCCTGGCTTGTTCACATGTAATAAATCTAGCTAAATCACTCCCAACTTCAATGCTGGATGAAGCAGTGTTAAACTTGGGGCAGTTTTGCCACACTTGCCTGGCTTGTCCCCATGTAATTAGAACCTACCAGTGTGTGCTTTTTTTTTAAATGCCTCGAAATGTACATATGTCCATACCCATTAAGAATAGGTTAGCAGTCTTGGATGCAGGACTAACTCTGTTGAAGTCCTCCCTGTTCGTATTGTTTTCCATTTTGATTCTGACCGTCTGTAAAGTTGGGTTACCTTTCTAGGTGTAACCTGCACTTTTGTTTTGTATGAATAATTGTTGATTAGTTCACACATAATAACCTTTTCCTACTCTCATCTAATACCATTAGTTATTTTAGTTGTGTGATTGAGGCCTGTATTGGAGGGCTTCAATTATGAAGATTAAAAAAAAAAAAAAAAAATATTGAATAGCTTCTCTACTCGGTGAATACTGTCCTGCTTTTGCATGAAATCAGTCATAGCTAAAAGCTAATATGAAATGCACAAGAGGGCAGAATTAAAGTTGCACAGGAAAATGAGTGCTTGACTTGGTAACTGAAATCAGAATACTAAGCAACATTATTTTAATTTAGCTTTATTTAATGCATATGTCATCTTAGTTTTATTAATTTAACTATCTTTTAGTTGCTCATCTTTCTTTCATTTAGCAAAAGTGAACTTTAGCATTAACTGTTTATTTTCCGTATGTATTTTTTCCAAGAGGGGCATTTTAATACCCCTTTAAAGTGTCAAATGCATTTGTAAGGTAATATTTGTTCATTAGGATCCCTTAGCTGTGCCAGAATGCACTGCTACATTTTTTTAAGTCATAACAGGTATCTTCATGAGAACTCTGACTAGACTTTTATAACCTCTGGCCACTTGAGGCTGTGCTTTCAAACATCTTTCAATGAGTTGTTTTGTATTGGTACCAATTCCCGACTGATTTGAGGTATTCATTAAGAATACACGCTTTTAATTTTTTCTACCACCGATACGGATTCATATTGATGTATAAGGAAAATATAAAATCCTTTGTATTGCTTTTGTTGCTTGCAGCACTCCATTTTTCAAATATTTTTTATGCTGTGGAGAAACGAGTACAATCTGGACCTCCATATTAAAATGCTTTATGTTACTTTAATTGAGGACTCTGAAAACTACATTTGAATACTTGAGAAGTGGAACTGGGTAATACATATGTATTCATGTATATTTAGCATTCCTGATTTGGCATTAAAGGCATATCAGGAGGAGAGGAGAATCTTTAATCTGCCTAGAATAAAGAGCAAAAAATTAGAACTAAAACATTAGTAATTGTATTGCCACCACACTGCATTATTATTATTTTTTGTAAATCCTTTTCATGGAAATATTCTAATGTTAAGCTTGAGAAAAATGCCACTTACGTAGGAGAGGAAAATGAATACTACTTAAATACCAATCTTCTGTATGTGTGTCCTAAGATAAAATTGTAATATAACAAGAAAGCATGTATTTAACCTTCTTAAATCAATATTAAGAATAAGTAAGCCTTCTCCATTTGTTCTTGAAAGAAACTATTACTGTGTTCCAGAGTCAAGGTGCAATAACTGAAAGGCTGAGAAGTTTCAGTATGCATGATTTAACAGCTATTCAAGGAGATGAGCCTATAGGACAGAGACCCTATCAGACTTTACCAGAAACCAGAAGGAAAACCAAAAGTTCAGTCAATGAATCTCTGGGTATGTATTATCTTTCTCAAATTTTTCATCCCTTTTGTGCCATTGAATTCTGATAAATGAAAGGGAAGGAATAAGTACTGTTTTTGTCTTTAAATATTTGCAAACTGTCTCCTTATTTAAAAAAAAATTGGTATTCATCATAATATTTTTTAAACCATTGTAACTAAGGTTGTGGATTTGTTTTATCTTGTAGGCTCTTTCATAAAAACGAGAGTAAGGTATGAGAACAACTTATTTAAGTGAACTACGTTTGTGAGCCACTTAAGCCCATGAACCGCTAGTTTAGTGAAGTAGAAGACAAATATTTTGGATTCTACTTGTAACTGTTACTAGTTGTATCTGTTCTGAAATTGTAGAAATTGAGTAAATAAGTATGAAAGGTAAATTTAACAAGTTCATAATGTTGGCAAAGTCACTGGTTAAAAGGTGAATCTTCTTGTTTGGCAGTAACAAAGTTAGTCATTAAGTTGTCACAATACAAAAATATTAAAACAATATGTCTTATATATTTTAGACTGTATCATGTTAATATTAAGTTAAAAAGATATATTGTAGCCATTGGTGGATCTAGGATTTTGAAAAGGGGATGGAGAAAGGTGGGGGTGCATTATCACCAGGGTTCCAGGTTTTCTGGTTCCCATGGAAAAACAGAGAAAACCACATATTTCCTGTTTTTATTAGAGAAAAAATGGATCTTACCTTTTAGCAGAGAAATCTGCAGATCTCCCAGTTTTGCAAATAGCTCTGCAGGCTGGCAGGGTTCCAGCCTGCAAGAGCTTAATTGCAAAAAGGGTGAGAAACCTCTAGCCCTGCCCAGAGGAGAAGAGAGAGGAGGAAGGATGGGGTCTGAGGCTTGCACTCACCCGAGGCTTGGATCAGGCTCACTGTTCATTCGTGTAGCCTGTAAGGTAGTGGGGCTTGGGCTTGCAGGGCAGGGATGGGTGGGAAGCTGGCTGCTAGAAGCTGGCTGGGGTATGAGCCAGATTGAGAATGCGGGGGGGGGGTGCAGAGTGCGTCTCTATGCCTGCTCGCAGGGCAGCAGTGCCCCTCTCTGGGCCACACACGCGCCACCCAGCCAGATGGGGGGGCGGGGTTTGCACATGGTGGGTGCCACTGCCCCGCACTGTCAGTACCGCACCCTATGCTGCGTTGCCACTGCCAGTTGCCCCATGACTACTTTGCCGTGGCTGGGGGAGACCCCCCCCCCCCCCCCCCCCTTTTGGGCCCCCCCTCCGGCTGCACCCCGGG
>NW_005843345.1:71957-88599 GCF_000455745.1 Alligator sinensis | reverse complement strand
TGCCATGCCCTGTACCCCATGCGGCTCTACAGGCAAGTGGTATGGCAGGGGCAGCGTGGGGTGGTGGCAGTGACAGCCACTGTGTGTGAGCGCTCCCCCACTCCTCCATCAGGCCAGCTGGGCGGTGCATGTGCAGCCCGCAGAAGGGGTACCACTGCCCTCACCCCCCAGCCCTGTTCCTGGGAGCGGGCACAGAGACTCACTCCCCCTCCACCCCACTCTTGATCTAGCTCCTACCAACCCCTTCCCTTTTCCCCCACGCCTTCTCTTTTCCGCACACACACTTACCTGCTGGTTTGTATGTGCCTGTGCCTGCATGTGGGAGGCTGGGGGGGCTGTTGTGGGGGGAGTGTGGGGCACCAGCACGGCTGTGGGGTGGGAGCACGGCTGTGGGATGGGAGTGAGGGGCACCAGTAGGGCTGGGTGGGGGGGAGGCTGTAGGGGGCCTTTAATTTTAATAATGGATTTGGGGGCTTTTATCAGAGAATTTGCTATTTATTATTTATTTATTTATTTAATTTTTTAAAATCGGAAAACCAGGATCTCTGATTATCACGTAACACAAGTAACTTTTTTCTGGTTAAAAAGAAACTAGAAGCAAAAAAACCCTAGAAGCAAAAAAAACTTTACTGGAATGGGTATTAATTTGCTATATCATATATAACATATCAAAACACAAAGTAGGCAAAAATAATCAAAATATATATATATTTTTAGTTCTGTTGTTAGAATCAAGTGCACATCTTTTTCAAATTCATAAAACAAAATTAAGCTTTCCTGAGCATCTTGACAGTGCATCCAATGCATTACTGAAAGTTATTTTCACTCCTAAGTTAATGTTCACTTGAGTTAATATTTGTAGGCAGGGTTAAAAACAGTCTGCTGAGCTATGAAATGGGAGCCACCTTACCAGGAGCATCTAACAGGCAGCAGAATTGCAGAAGAAAGGATAACTTGATCAGTGGAACCATTAGAGACCATTAAAAAGGAGAGAGGGTTGTTAATACCCATGGAATGAAAAGTTTAGAAGGAATTAGGTAGATTATAATGAGCCCTGAAGTCAATTGACTCCCTCACTGCTGCCTGAATAGAAGTGCTGTTGTCACTGCCAGGCAGTTTTTAAACGTAGAGTGGAATCAAAGGTGGATATGACTGCATCCCTTACCTGGATTTACCCTTGACTGTAGCAAATAGCAGCAAACACTTAAGATTCTAGGAGGTATCTTGTCTTCCATTATGAACGCATTATGCTTATGAGTCTCCGTGCTACTTTAAAGAAAAGATTAGAAGAGTTCAGTTGCAAAAGTTCTTTCTTGTACTTTGTGGCTGAAGCCTGACTAAAATATAAATAAGTTACTGTCCCTCGCAAAGGAATATTTCAGTTTTATTTTATCTAGGTTGTTTTTTTTTTCTTTTAAGCTACAAAATGCCTGGGATAAGGTGTGTTTTCCCAAAACAGTGCCTGTTAATGAAATAATGGTTATACAGAACTGTTCTGGAGAATAAATAATTGCTAGAGTAGGTGATGATGATTGAAATGGGAAGTGCACTTACCCAGAGGCCCTTCTTGAGAGGAAGGCCTATAAATACATTGTGCCAGCGTGCTTTACAAGTGATACAGGTACAGCTGCCGTGTACAGGCCACTTCTATGCTTTGTATGTTCTTGAATTGAATTGCTTAAAAATGCTCAACATTCCAGTCTGCAGAAGAACTATTTTAATACAAAATGCAGTAATTTGTCATAAATTGGCTGTAATATTATTGCATTTATGCTATTTTTTTAACGTAGTAAATTATCTTGACTTTGCATTTCGTACATATTGTCCACTCCTGGATCCAAATAAGACGGGATGGGTTTGTAGCTAAACTTCGTTACTATACAAAGCATTTTGCACCCTCTAGTGAAAATCTTTGGTAATATACTCAGTTAAATTTAAGAACAGGTATAGTCAAAGTTTGTACTCAACATGAGCTTAACTTCTGGATGAGGTAGCTGTTGTGAGTCTTGAGAAAAGCATTGTTAAAATGAATTTTGGATTAAGAATAATTTAAAAATAAACCCTCCTAAACTCTTCAGAACACTACAGGTAGGGTATCTTTATATATTTTGCCTTATTTTACTATTTGTACTTTATATTCCCTTTCAGCACTTCTGTCTATCCATTTTACCTGCTATAGCTTATGTTCCTTTCTGTTGGATTTATTAGGATTGGAATTTCCATTATTTTAAGCATGCCTGTCTGGCTGGCTTGAAATAACTTCTGGAACCTTGCCATTTAGCTGTAGTATGTTATTGGGTATGTCTTTGTTCTTGAGACATGACACTTAAAGAATTATGTATGTGAAATTTGAAGAGCTCATTTAAGAAAAATGAAAGAGACCAGGGAGAAAAACCTGATTAGTAGCTTCAAACATTATTTTAAATACAGCTCTGAATTTGCTGTATGTACGCAGTATTTGCCACTAATCCCCAACTGCAGTAGCACAAAGAACTCTTCCAAGAAAACAGTAAGTTAGAGGAGTGACTAAATTATTAGCGGCAGTTGGACAACTCTAAAAGGACAAATGTGTCATGGCCAAAGACAGACCTAAGAACTATGTGATCAGGGCAGTAAAATGCTGATGTACTTAATTTTAGAGCGCATTGCTGTTTGCAAATAAGTTTCTTTTCTGGTTTGAGACAGCTGATGCACAACTATTTTAGCGAGATAAAGAGCATATGTCAAAGAGAGAATTTTCATCTCGTTTCAGCAAAATTAGTGGACCTCAACTAACTTGAATCTTCATCAGTTTTATTTTGCCTATACAAATTAAATGTTGTGCTACCATTCTCTCTGTAGCCAAATCTCTACCCTATGGTTTATTCTTAGGTTACAGGATTCAATTAGAGAGAAATTCTGGAGATGATAAAACTGATGAGGAAATGGAGGGGACACATTCAGAAGATGAGATGTTTGCTCAGAGGGGCCTTCGAAGATCTCAGAGCATGAAATCTGTAAAAAGTATTAAAGGCCGCAAAGAGGCAAGTGCATTAGCTCACTAACAATATTCAGTTTTATTGGTAATAAAGTAACTTTGAAAGGTAAAAAGTCCAAGCATGCACACTATTATAATTTTAAAAATGTTAGAGTAATTCAGCAATTTTAATTAAAATATAAAACACCAACCATAGGTATAGTCCAGAATATTTTGCTTCTCCACGTAGGTCTGAATTTAATTCCACTTCTGGCTCCCTAGGAGAAATGAGGGAAGCAACTACTTATTCAACTAAACAACAAACAGAGGAAAAATATGGGGAACCTATAAGAAAACATTGAATAAACGAATTTGAACACTCATTTTAAATGCATGTTTGTTAGAGTGCTGGAGACTCCAGGCCTAAAGTCTGGAAGCTACTTGGAAGGAGGAAGTGGCTCATGTATTGTAGTGTCTTCATTTAAATGTAGATGATAAATCCTGCTGCCCTGTCATAATGCAGAAGACCAGGTTCCTTTTTGTGGCTTTTATGGATGTGTTGAACAAAGAGCACTAAACCTGGTCTACCTGGCTTTGTAACAAAAGTGGGGATAAAGACTCAGCAGCTTCAATCAAATTGCCAACCAAATATACCACAACATACAAGTACCATGCTTCATTGCAATTCCTTGGCCCTCAACCAGAGTGAAAAGAGGACCTTCAGCATGCCCTAAAAATGATCATATTTTGGCTTTGTTTTTAGACAGAAAGGGAGGTGAGAGGGAAAAGAGCACTTCCAAAAGCTATTCCAAAAGGAATATTTTGCTGGGACCACTCCCATTTCTATATTGAGTGGGATATATATATATGTATATGTATGTATGTATATATGTGTGTGTGTGTGTGTGTTTGAACACCTAGAACACAACAGGTAATGAGTACAGATCGTCGAGAATTGGTGTCAGGTCCCCCCCCTTGAGAGATGCTGCCACAATCTTTACCATTTAGTTTGACTAACATCAAATCCCAGGGAAAGCACATTGCAATCATCCAGTTTTGAGGTGACGACAAGAATACATTCAAAAGAAATGGCTCTGTGATTTAAGGCAGCAGATAATGAAACAAAACTGTCCTGGTTACTGGTGCTACGTGACTGTATACCAATAGCTGAGGGTTCAACAGATATTACAAGGATATGAGCTTTGTGAATGTTAATAACAAATGACCAGTTCATTTTAGATGAGATGTTTGCTCAGAGGGGCCTTCGAAGATCTCAGAGCATGAAATCTGTAAAAAGTATTAAAGGCCGCAAAGAGGCAAGTGCATTAGCTCACTAACAATATTCAGTTTTATTGGTAATAAAGTAACTTTGAAAGGTAAAAAGTCCAAGCATGCACACTATTATAATTTTAAAAATGTTAGAGTAATTCAGCAATTTTAATTAAAATATAAAACACCAACCATAGGTATAGTCCAGAATATTTTGCTTCTCCACGTAGGTCTGAATTTAATTCCACTTCTGGCTCCCTAGGAGAAATGAGGGAAGCAACTACTTATTCAACTAAACAACAAACAGAGGAAAAATATGGGGAACCTATAAGAAAACATTGAATAAACGAATTTGAACACTCATTTTAAATGCATGTTTGTTAGAGTGCTGGAGACTCCAGGCCTAAAGTCTGGAAGCTACTTGGAAGGAGGAAGTGGCTCATGTATTGTAGTGTCTTCATTTAAATGTAGATGATAAATCCTGCTGCCCTGTCATAATGCAGAAGACCAGGTTCCTTTTTGTGGCTTTTATGGATGTGTTGAACAAAGAGCACTAAACCTGGTCTACCTGGCTTTGTAACAAAAGTGGGGATAAAGACTCAGCAGCTTCAATCAAATTGCCAACCAAATATACCACAACATACAAGTACCATGCTTCATTGCAATTCCTTGGCCCTCAACCAGAGTGAAAAGAGGACCTTCAGCATGCCCTAAAAATGATCATATTTTGGCTTTGTTTTTAGACAGAAAGGGAGGTGAGAGGGAAAAGAGCACTTCCAAAAGCTATTCCAAAAGGAATATTTTGCTGGGACCACTCCCATTTCTATATTGAGTGGGATATATATATATGTATATGTATGTATGTATATATGTGTGTGTGTGTGTGTGTTTGAACACCTAGAACACAACAGGTAATGAGTACAGATCGTCGGGAGTTGGTGTCAGGCCCCCCCCCTTGAGAGATGCTGCCACAATCTTTACCATTTAGTTTGACTAACATCAAATCCCAGGGAAAGCACATTGCAATCATCCAGTTTTGAGGTGACGACAAGAATACATTCAAAAGAAATGGCTCTGTGATTTAAGGCAGCAGATAATGAAACAAAACTGTCCTGGTTACTGGTGCTACGTGACTGTATACCAATAGCTGAGGGTTCAACAGATATTACAAGGATATGAGCTTTGTGAATGTTAATAACAAATGACCAGTTCATTTTTAAATTTTTTTTTTTATCTTGGCAATTTTTTATGCAGTTTGAATAGTAATACTTGATTTCTAAACCCAATTTTTTCTTTTCAGATACGCTATGGCTCATTAAAATATAAAGTGAAGAAGAGACCTGCGGTGTATTTTTAAGTGTATTCCACTAATATCTGAAGATAGTTGCTGTATTTTAGTAACTTGATTTCAGCGTATCAAATATCTAGGATTTGTATATATGAGAGCGGTAAACATGGTGATAGGACTTAGTTTTATCAGTCTAAATAGCTGAATATGCTACTCTCTCTGCTTTTGTTTAATTGCTTATCACTTGGACATGACTCTTACATTTGACTAGGTCAGATTCGAAGTTTCCATATTTATTAAATTTTGTAAGAAATTAAGTGAATGACAAAGTGAAGTCTGACTTTCAAAGGTAGTGAGCTGCTACTACTTCCATTACCATCAGTTGAAGTTTTAGGTATTCAGAACTTAATGAAAATTAAGCCCATTCTGTCCCCTAGTTTACGATGAAAAAGAGATGTACTAGGATTTCTGAAAAAGCCTTTGTATTGGCACAGAATGTGCAGTTCAAGGAACAATAGATAAGGATGCAGGAAGG
Organism: Alligator sinensis; assembly: GCF_000455745.1. Taxonomy (NCBI): domain Eukaryota; kingdom Metazoa; phylum Chordata; order Crocodylia; family Alligatoridae; genus Alligator; species Alligator sinensis. The sequence goes on along the minus strand of NW_005843345.1, from coordinate 82,551 downwards.
AAAAAGGGAAAGACATTTAAACTTGGCATGTCCTCAAAGAACCTTCTGTTATATTTCTGAGCTGTAACATAATTACACTTTAAACATTATTTGGTGCAAACCAGGTGTTCACACAGCACTTTATCTGTACAGATTTGCACAGTTGTTTACTAATTTACATCTGTACATGTAATATTAGTGATATTTTTTTAAAGTTAGATGAGTAGTTGGTTTGTAGTAGGTTTTGTGTTTTGTTGTTGTTTTTATTCCAGTAGTTAAATCCTTGTATTGTCATCTGTTTCTTCTGCATCTCCCACGTGCTTTAATTAATTGTCACTGTTTTAAGAACTTGGTCGGGTGCCTTTTTGCTTTTTAGGAAGTACTTTTCCTCAAGCACATTCAAATATAATGCAATTTATTTGTAGTTGTTCTCAATTTCAGGTTGTGGTAGGAAAAAGATTATAGCAGTTACTTGGTATTGGAGACCTGAGTTGTGATCTGCAACTCAAACTGACATGAATAGCTTCTCAGAAATGAATTGGAACCGGAGATTTACTAGGTTTGTGTTAGATTGTTTATTTGGTGTCCTACATGGGTTCTAATTAGTCTTTAGAATTTGATTATATGCTTTTCCTTAATTTCTTTAGCATTCTTCAGTTATTACTAAAGCACGTGCATAAATTTTCATATCTGTTTTCCAGCTAATTCACTACTACAACCAAGTGTCTGATATTGCAGCTGCTTATACAGTAGTGACTTTGGATTGTTGCATGACATGAGGCTGATTCTGAAGAAAGTTTTTTTTACACAAATATCTCTAACCAATAGAGACAGGAAAACACTATGTACAATTGTGAAGTTGTATACATATCACTATCTTTTAAAAGGCTACTGTCTTAAGATCATGCCAATATATATCTCTGCTATATAGATCTACTCCAAATATGATAAATCTAAGCAAAGGCTAGAAGTGCACCGATATATCAGTTGCCTATTGGATCGGCACCAATAAAAGGGGAAATGACATCAGCTGTTGGCTTTTGTGTGTCATCATAGCCAATAATGTTTACTTATCATTATTACTTCTGGCTAGGGTCCTGGACACTTGTGTTCCCTCTCCCTCATGAGGCCAGAGCCCCTGAATACCTGGGTTCTCTTAGCCTGCAAGGGGTCCTGCCTGGGGCTGCCAGGAGTGAGATGCAGGGGGTGCAGGGAGTGAGATGCAGGGGGTGCTGTGTGCATGTGCACAGCTGCATGCATGCATGCATGTGGCCAGGAATACAGCCTGACAGTTTGGAGAGCAGCTCCTTGCAGGTAAGTCTCTGGAGGGGAAGGGGTATGGGGCGGCAGATCGAGGCCCTCACAGTGAGGGAGAGAGCGAGGCAGGGGCTGGGGGCTCTGCTCAGCTAGGGCAGTGCATGGGACATAGGGCCAGGGCATGGAGCAGGACTGCACCATGGGCAGCTTGTTGGGGGGGGCAGCCCCCTCCACTGCATGCGGCCCCTGGGGGAGGCATGGGAGGGGCATGTGCACCCCCAAATTGTGTGCGGGGTGGATGTAGGCTGCTCATTGTGGGCTCGGGGCTCTGCTCTGCTTCCTTTCCCTCGGGAGCCCTGTGCCGGCCGTGCGCTTCCTGAGCACCTGGCAGCAGTAAGGGTGGCAAGTTGTGCCCCCCCTCGTCCCACTGCCGGGTGAGCAGGGGGCATGCGGCCAGTGCGGGATTCCTGGAGCAAAGGCAATAGAATGGAGAGCCCCGAGCCCTCACCAGGCAGCCCATATTTGCCTTCACCCCGCTTGCATCTGCTCTGCTTAAAAGCGCCTCCGTGTTTAAAAATGGTGGCAGCAGCGCTTGAACTAAAGCTCATTTGATGAGCTTTAGTTCAAGCATCCCCGCTGCCATTTTTAAATGCTGGGATGCTGATACATGTGGCACAGGAGGCTGCTGGAGTGCACCCAAAAAAAGTGTGTTTATGTCAGTAAAAATCAGTTATCAGATTGGTATCGGCTGATATGTTTGGTTAATAATTGGCTATCAGTATCCACCAAGAAATCATTGCACCCCTAGCAGAGACTATATAAGATTGTACTGTGTCACCATTTGCGGGTAGGAGGGTTGCCTGTTTCTGAACAGCCAGCCCTGCCCATCTGCTGCTACTTCTGCTTGACTGGGGCAAATGCAGAAAAATAGTGGTGAAGCTGTTCTAGAGGTGCCCCATGCATCTTCACAACTACATGACTGTGGTTGTTATGGGTAAGATGCATGCTTGAGAATGGATACTGCTGGTAATACTGGAGATGCTGTGTTAGGCATATTCTAAGAGGGCTTTAAGAGCAAAAAATTTCTCTAGGTTTCCACTTATTTACCATCCTCGCGTACAAGCTCAACACAGCCTCTAACAGATTCTTTAGGCCTGTCCTAAGATTTTTCTGATTTGGGCTGTTATTACCACCAGAGCAGGTCTACTGGTGGAAGCATCTTCTGGGTCATTAGTATAGATTCAACACAAGCTGTCCCATCTTGGTTTAATCAGTGTCAAAGATTTTCTCTGTGCAGGGTTACATGATACAGGGTGCATCTACATGAGACACTTACTGTGGAGTGGACTAATTAGCTCCACAGTAAAGTCTCAGCATGTGTGGCTCAGTTAGGCTGCAGTAAACTAATAAAAGCTGCTGTAGGTTAGTACTTGTAAACACAAGTACTCTCCTTTGGTGGCATTGTCTAGTGCACAGCAACTTATGTAGTGTTGATGGGCCTGGTTGGGGCATGAGGATGCTTCAGTGAGAGGGCTTGCCTGCTGGCTAGCCCCGCACTGGAGCAACCTTGTGCTCCAGCCAGCCCCTCCACAGTATGTTGAATCGTGTTGGAGGAGCCCTGGGCTGGCAGGCTGGCCCCTGGTTCCTCTGCTAGCTTGGGCTGTTCCAATCTCGCTCATTGTACTGTGGTCCCAGGCACACGTGTAAGCACGGTACTTGGGAGCAATAAACTCTGGGGCAAGCTGTGCTGGAGTTTATTATATCGCACTAATTGTACAAGTAGATGCGCCTACAGTGGTTAAGTGTGGCTTGTTTATATTAGAGTTACCTTAAGTAGAGCTGAAATGGTGAGAGTTTAGAAGTCTAGTGGAGACGCCTAACTGAGTGAATACTAAAGCTCTGTTGTACAGGAAAAGTTTAAAAAAGACACTACCTTTTAGTTGGTATCTGTAGCATTCTATAAGGGACTAAAAACACCAAGGTTGACACAGCTTCACTGAAAGATTTCATGAAGCAGTTACAAGGAAGCAAAATGTATACACCATATATTATTAGGACATAGCTTTTTGTTACAAACATTTTTTACCATTCCCTTCTTTGTCAGTTCGTGTATCAAGCCAGCTGCCATGGTATTTGAGCATTGTTGGCAAGGATTTATCCCTTACATCCTGTTAGAGTTAAATTGTGCAGCAGAGACCTTAATTTTTACACCTCTGGGCTGCATGTGACCTGCAGGCTCTGGCCACCACCCCACTCCCTCAGTTGCTTCTGCCATGGCAGCCAGGTTCTTTGAGCTCGCTCGCGCTCGCTCGCTCGCTCTCTCTGCTTCTATTTCCTGTCCCTGCTTCCCATACACATTTTGAAGGATCATTCTCTTGAGCATAACTGTACAGTCATTTAAATAATAACAATTCTGTTATATGTCTGTTATATGTGTCGCCGCCGAGAGCCGCGGCGTGGGGTTCGGGGCTTTAGGAGCCCTAGTCGGCAGGCGGGTACTTGTGACGCTTGGAGTGGAATCAGGTACTCCAAGCGTTTTGATTGAACAAAAGATTGTTTACTTACACTGCTCGTACAGTGCAGGCCAGAAGCTTGCTTTGATTACGGTTGTAAACAAACTTGGTTCGGGCAGAAATTACAAAGTTCGTTTGGTCGGTCTGCAAATGTGTTCGGGGTGTTCGGGCCGGCAGTCGTCTTACGTCTTGGGTTGGGGTGTGCTAGGCCCCCTTGGGTCGGTGACGGGGAGTCCTTAGTGGTTGATCAGGCCGCTAAGTTCGCTCTGAAACACGCGTGGAGTTTGCTAGGCTCCACAGTGTACTCAGAGTTCTCCAGGAGGTGTGTGTGGAGTTCTCCAACTTGGGCGGAAACTGCTTCAACCTCTTATACGGCTAGCAAGCCAATCGCTGGTCGCCACGTAGGAATAATTTAAAACTGGCCAATAATAATGTGAATTTGCATATGAGTGGCAGGAACTTTTTTCTAAACTGTAATTTTCCACTACTGTAGCATTTGGTTACTGGGTTCAGGCATAGCGGAATTTTCCTCCATGACCTAGTTACTGCCACCAGAATGATTGACAGCAAAACTATGCCATATGTATCGAACCCATGGAATTTTCTTCTGTGCTATGTCATTTCTCCTCTGGGCTATACCAATTCTCCTCTGTGATATAGGCATCTAATTAATGGGTTCTGACAATATGTAGTTGCAGACTCCTGGTCAGTCTGCAACTACTCTGACTTACCAGCTCAGTAACTCCAGAGGCCATATTGATAGCATTTCTTCTATGATGCAAGTTTTTCTACAAATGTTTAGATTAAGGGCTGAGACTTTTCAAAGCAGTGCAAGGGTTTTAGCTGTATGCCTTCTATTTAAAAGTAACCAGGTAGCCTAGTGGCTCTGTTGTATACATTGGCAGCCAAACATAACGTTTTCCTTTGCAGATGCAAACCTGGTGGAAGAAGATTTATTAACTTGTATCTGTCATTGTCTCTCGCTGTCTGTGTCTTGCTCCTCACTCGTCTTGCCCCTGCATATTTACTTTTTTGTTTTTTACCACTTGAATACCACATTGCACTCCCAATGAGCACAGCACCGCTGAGGAATGGCTATTTTACGGTTCAGTAGGAAATAATTTTGTGTGTGATCTTGGTCAGTTTCATTCCAGCATCTTCCTTTCGAGTCTTTCCAACAACCTGATATGTTCTTTACTAATTCATCCCATACCTTGAATCATGTCTTTGGGTTAGTTGTGTCATATCTACCACTTATCCTATTTATTACCTGTTTCCTTGCCATGCTTGACATTTGATTGACCTCTTATATGAAACATTGTGTTTTTAATCACAGTGTCCAGGGAATTTTCATTATTTGGGCTAGCAACACCGAACAAATAATTTACATAGTTCTAGCCAGCAGATATCCAAGAAAACATTAAATAAAGGTAGATGTTGACTCCTAAGATCATTGTACTTCATTTGGTATGTTTCGGAAATTAAAATATGTAAGCAAAATAGCTCAAATAAATGCAAGAAGGCATTTTCAGAGAACTCTGGCCCTTTTCTACTGCCTGGCACTATTTATAGTTTCAGCTACTTAAAGATTGAAGTTTATGAAAAGGTTCGAAACATTTAGTCAGAAACAATGATGGATTTTGTGAACTGTTTTAACTCTGTTGTTAAACAAAATTTCATCTTAAGTGTACGTAAAACTATCCGCTTCTACTTTTAAACAAGAATGTGTTTAACTCTTTAGCTATGCTGATGAAGAGGTAAAGATTTATCTTTGCAAATAAATGTAGTTCAGAATTTAAGAGCAAAGTAACTAACACTGCTAACAAAATGGTCACTTTTTTCCCTACCTCTGAAGTGATTAAATATTATCCTAAACACACCACAAAAGTAACGAATTTAAATTGATGAGCATCACTGAGAAGCTTAAAAATTAGGTATATTGAGTGGTAAATTTAATACTAGATATATTCAACAGTAGTAATGTTGTGACAAGAGATGCATTTTATAGTTTGTTTTTATCAGTTGAGGGGTCGGTATTCTTAAAGTATTTTTCTACAAAAGATGCATGTTCGTGAAGGTAATATTCATAACACTTTCAAGGACTTTGCAGTGCTGCAGTTCCCCAGATTTAGTCTACGTTGAGACTGAACATAGTAGCTTTAAGAATCATACAATATAATTCTACAATTTTTCTATTGTACGATTAACTTGCTGTCAACTTGTTTACATATTCGTAAAAGAAAAGCCTTTAGGATTATTCATCAATTTACCTTGCTCCTTTCTGTTAATAAAATGCTATTTTTTTTAGCAGGATACAATGGGTATCTTATTACTATGCGTGTGACTTTTTAAAACAATGTAAAATAAATAGCAGATTTACTGGAAATTAACCTGTTGGTCTTATTTTTATGCATCCCTAATCTTGGATTAACATTACTTTACTTTATCATTGTTTGTTAACTCCTGCTCAGATGCTCCAAACCCAGGACTTTGCCCCAAAGACATTCCAGTGTCACCCCCAGCAGCTGTTCTTAAGCTACCAGTTTCCAGCATGCTTGAGAGCAGCTCCTGGAGATGACCCTGAAGCATCTTTCCTGGCATATTTTTGGGTGTGGAAGCAGATGTGGGTGGATAGGTATGGGCATCTAGGATGTGCTTGCACCGTGCTGTACACATGACATAAAGGCAAACTCATGTGGAAATTCAGAACTGCAAGTTAGTCTGTGTATTCTATCCATTAACTTTATTTAATTGGAAACTTTCCATTCCGTTAAAAATAATTCTACACAGTTTTTAGAAAAGTGCTTCTCTTTGGGAAGGGTATGTGTGTTTATCTGGCAAAGGTAAATTGCTTTGGGGGTCTTATTTTGAATGGGGATTTTTTTTTTTTATTCACCGGAGTAGAATGCTGTGTGGGTTGCATACGGTCCTTCACTACTTAAACTTTTGGTTTTAAAATCTCACTACTACATGCTGCTTTCACAGATCAGACCTAAAACTTCACAAACTTTATTATGCTATGTTGTTAAGCTTCATTTATAAGTCATACTATTTTATTGATGGCATATATTGGGTTAATTTTTGTAACCTGTAGATTTCCACTATTTAAATTCACATCCATGCATAGACTTTACATAAATCACATTTCTGTGTCCTTGTTAAGGTAGGATATTCCTTGATGGTATGTACTAAGTACATGTATTTGATCCCCTTAACTGTGACCCCTCAGGTAATCAAACACATGCTCACTAATGACAAATAGGCCAGGAGGTCGAAAGTTTACTCTTTCCAGGCTTTTCCAAGCCTTGTTTCAACTGTGCATGCTTGAACAGAACATCAGAATGAATAGAAATCTGGGCTCTACATATTGTGTCTAAAAAGGTTGAGAACCACTGTTCTAGATGGACTAAACTACAACACAGAAAGGTAAGTGCACAGTTGAAAAGATTTATTTTTACTTGAGTTCATTAAAAAGGGCCACTTTTTGTAACAAGTCTAGAAATGACAGATTTCTGTCTGGCATTACAGAGAGAGGTGATCTGTTTTCCAGCAAAATGGCTTTTTGTCTAGCAAAAAACGATTTGTCAAAACTGAAACCTACAGCAAGGATTGGTGACCTGTGACCCAGGGGTCAAATCCAGTCTGCAAAGCAATTTTACCTTAGCTGACATTGAAGAATATGGTCACAGAAGTTTATATATCCTGCAGTTGGTCACTTTCTTGTGTGAGAATGCACCGTCTAATGGAACAGCTGTTAGATACTGCCTCCAGCCTGTTTTACGACTCCTCTGTGTTCATTTGGCTCATGGCCTGGGAGAGGTGCCAGTTGTGCCCCACGGGAAAGTAAGGACTGTGTCCTATGGGAAAGTAAGGGCCGGGTAATTTTGGGTGGCTCCCGGAGCTCTTAACCCCCGGATTATCTGCACATTAACACCTGAAACTAGTTTTAAGTATTAGTGATGCAGCTCAAAATTATTTCGTTCCAGGACAGTATTATCTTTGTTCTGTGTTATGCAGCTTGTGTTACAGTAAGGTGCAACCATTGCAGGCTACGCGTTGGTGTAAACGCACACTCCCCAGCATTCCAGATTTCCCCTGCCCCCACTTGTGGCTGCTTGCAGTGTCTGTCTCAGGGGAACAGGTAGGGGCTGGGATTCTTATATTTCAGCCCTCCAGGCCTCTGGTGGCCTGGACGTGTGACACATTCCAAACTTGAGCTAGCACTAACAGCCATCAACATTTGTGCGAATCACAGTGTAAGGTGTAACGAGGACCTACCATAATATATACCTAAGGGGACTCTTCATCTGCAATACTCTAGCTAACATGCGCAGCTCCATATGGGCAACACAACTCTGCGGGAGATGGTTGAAGAAACTAGAAAACCATCTTCATCAAACATACTCCAAAAGGGATCAGTTGAAATAAAATATACTCCTTTATGCTACAAAATGAAGAAACACTAACCTGGAGACGTACCTGACCTCCTTAATGCAGCAAGTTCAAACCTACTACCAGAAATACCCAAGGACAGCTGTGTAACATAAGAAGAAAAAGTGGAATCAGCTATTGCAATAAGAGCCACCTCACAGTGCACCAGCAGCAAAGGGAATCAAACCAGCAGCACTCAAAACATGATCATCAACCTGTTGCAACATATGCTATCCCAGTCTGAGAGATTTTTTTGACAAGTGTTGGTCCAATAAAAGGTATTGGACATCGTTACCTAAGAGAAACTATGCATCAAGTCAGAAGCATGGAATCTCTGGTTAAAACTGGTTAAGAGCTGCCATTTACTTTGTCAGACTGTAGGTCCATCTTGCCCAGGCTCCTGTGTTGCACACTGGCCGTGTGTGGAGGGTGAAAGGCAGAGTGAACTGGGCACCACTAAAGTTTTCCCACTGTTCCTCTCTCACTTGCAGTGTGCACCATTTAAGGCATAGGCAGTGGGGATGTACCTTTGCACAGTTCTGTGCTAAAGGTGGGCTACAGGGCTGCAGCTTAACCAGAGCATGGCCTGGGAGCAGCAGGGGTGGTAGTGGCATGACTTATGCACTCACAGCGTGTATCCATTTGGCATGTGCCAAAATGTTTTTTGTTTTATTTGGTTTTTTTCCTCTTAATTTTGGGGCAGCTGAGATGGTTGAGGCACCAGCATTGAAGAAGGCAGCAGCCCTGCAGGCTTATATTATATCTCTGGTTTTGAGCATCACGCTGGCAGGGAAAAGGGGGATGTTTGTGGCTGCCTGTGGTCTCTTCTAGTGGGACAGAGCCCACCCTCAAGGTTGTGAATTTTGCTGCTGCTGTTGTTATTGGGAGGGCGAATATAGGGATGTATGCGAGTGGGGTGCTGGTCTAGGCATGGAGTTGGGGAGGTCCAGATATGTGTCTTGTCCTCTGGCTTAGGGGTTTTCATGCCAAACATGTGGCATAAAAGTTGAAAATTTAATCCTGGGTGTCAACTCAAACCTTCTCCTGAGAAGTGGGATCCTAGTGGGCATGAGGAAATTTTTTTTTTAACCATAACACATGACAACTTGAACTAGTGCCAGGGGCTGAGAGCTGTAGGGCTTGGCATGCTACACTGATCCCTAGATTTCGGCCTGTGCTTTAATCAGAGGATTCGGACTGTCCATGAGGAACAGGAACTTGGTGTAGCCACATTTTTTTTTCTCTCTTTCAATTTTGGGTCAGACAAGAACATTGAGGCGCGAGTAACGAAGAATTCCGCAGCCGTTGAAGCTTGCCTTGTATCTCTGGCTTGAGACGTGCCAGCAGGAGCCTCGAGGCTGAAAGGGGGATGTTTGTGACTGCCTATAGCCTGTTCTTTCAGGGCACAGGGTCCTCCCTCAAGGCTTTGATTTTTTTTTTTTTTTTTTTTTAATTTATTTTAAATCTAAGGTGGTTATGTGCACAGGTTTGTATGTGAGTTTGGTCCTGGTCTAGGCAGGGAGTTGGGTTGCAGGACTAGAGCCTGGCTAGAACCAGTAGCAGTGAGGGTAGTGGCGGTAGGGTGCAGTTGTGCTCCCCCATCAACGCTTGTGCTTCAGCTGATTTATTGTCTAGGACAGGGGTAGGCAACATTTTTGGTCAGAGTGCCAAAACCTCCTGCAATCTTGACTTGTAAGATGGTGGTGTGATGGGGTGGATGACGGGGGAGCTGTGAAGCATCCCATCTTTGTGGTAGCGTATACCTGACCCCCTTCCCATTGTCCACCCGGAGGCATGCATGCCAAGCAAAATACCTTCCCATAGCACACTGGCACCCCTGCTGTGGGTTGCCTATGCCTATCCCTATCCTTAGTCTTGGGAGTTAAGATTCAGAGGCGGTGCCCCTAACTCCCATGCTCAATAGGTATTGATGTGCCTTTCCTCCAAAAATTGGTCCACTGGTCCACTTTTGAATCTAGTTTAAGTGTCAGCTTCCCCCACCTGAGGAGAGGCTGAGGTACAAAACTTCCTCTTCTGAAACTTCCTACCTCCTAGTTTCATTTTGTGACTCCCTAGCACCGTCTCGCACAGAGGCTCAGCAGTGGGCATGGGCTGTTTCGGGCCGGGCCTTTCAGCCTCTTGTGTAAAGCGCAAGTCCCTGCTGGGGGCAGGCGTTGGGCCCCTATCCCTTCGCCTAGGTCGCTGCCCTAAGCGCGGGCATGAAACGAGCGGCCTGTGAGGGAGCAGGCGGGTTTGTCTTCAGAAATGCGGCCGGGAGCGCAGCCCGCTCCCATCCTCGGGACAGCCCCAGCCCCGAGGCTCCCGCTAGCGCGTCTCAAGCCGGAAGCGAGGCCCCGAGCTGTCCCAGCCGCCTAGAGCCGCCTCCGCCCGCCCCCGCCTTGCCCGGGCCCGCT